>NW_026099573.1:9873238-9908916 GCF_025091365.1 Daktulosphaira vitifoliae | reverse complement strand
TTAAAAAAAAAAAAAAAAAGTCCTATAATAAATCTTTAGTAACTTATACATACATATTTATACATAATTTATAAATATTAAAAAATTATTAATTTTTTTAATTCCCTGTATTTGGTTTTAAAACTCTATGTTAAATATTATAACTCTCACTCTCGTTGAACAATAAAAGTTCGCGATATAATGGAAGGGAGAAATACATAAGGAGCGCGGCTTCCTAGTTACGATTAGTGGAGTAAACGAAAAGCTCAATATTTTTCCCATAAAAACCGGAGTGGCGGGGACTGGGGAGATATAATGGAGCGCCATCTATTCCTATAATCAAGATTGAAATTTAGGCTCGAAAATTAGAATTTGTATATGCTAGTTAAATCACTGTATGTAATTTTTGTCTTACGTTTAAGAATTTTTATATAATAATTTGCGGGAAAAAAATAATACGTATGACTGTCGACGATGAGAATCGTTTAATAAATGATCCGGAAAAGTCAGGAAAGCGCTATCCATAGGTAACAGCCGACACTATGACAAAGACCATGATAATAAAACCTCTTGGTTCTTATCGTTCCGTCCCTTATAATATTTATTGTTATTTTTATTATCTTACGAGTTTTATAAACTTCTCTCAGTTTGGACTTTGTTAATCAATTGCTTACAAAATTTTGGCTATAATTACACACTTACCTGCACTTGCAAACTTAATGTCTCGTGCTTTATTTTAGAATAAAAATAACTATTGAATGTTCTAATTATTGAATCATACTTAAGCTACACAGCTTTACCGGCAACCCTAAGTTCATTGCCAGACCGGGGTTTCGGAGGATACATCAAACTTCGTTAATAAATAATGAAATTCTTGTTATCATATTGACTTGTTTTACATTTCTCAGGTCTTATAAAAATTTATTTCCAGTTTTAAATGTAAGTAACTTGAGTAGTAATCTAAATGAATTTATAAACTATACAAAATAATATTAATATAAGGTTATTTGAATTTGTAATTGTTAAATAATTAATTTTTTGTACAAAACTGTGTATTATTTGTTTAAGCCAAAATATTTTGGTGTATAGTCCTATTAAATTTATATATCTAATAAATTAAAAAAATTAAGTCCCATGAAAAGAATGATAATTGTTTTAAAGAGCATTATGTTTAGAATGAATTTTAAACAAAACATATCTATTTTTAGCTATTGTATTCTTCATTTCTATTAAAACTAGAAATCAATGTGAAGTTTTCAAATATAATTATGGTATCATATTCTGATAGTGTAACATCTAATCTGACTTCTCTGGCTAATAACAACATTCAACAACCAGATCAAGCAGTTTTTGAAGCTGATAAAAGAGCTGTGTACAAGTAATCAATGATAAACTGATAAATAATCATGAATATTTAAATATAATATATATTGCTCATAAAATTTCAATTTATTAGTTTGAATGTTTTAATTTTTTTTTTTTTTCATATATTTAGACATCCCCTATTCCCATTATTAGCGTTATTATTTGAAAGATGTGAACAAGCAACACAATCTGCTACAATTCTAAATTCTGAAAGTTTCAATACTGATATTCAAGCATTTGTTCAACACCAAGAACAGGATAGGAAACCATTTTTTACAAATGATACTGAAATTGATGGCCTAGTAAGTGAAAATGTAGTACATATCATCGCTACTCGATATCTCACTTTTCTCAACTTTTAGAAGAAAAATAAATCATTTTTTTCTATAATTATTCCTTACTTTTTATTTTCATCCAATCTATGGTATTTGTATTAATATATATTTGTTTTTAGATTACCAAATAGTTTTAAATTTAAATAACAGTGTTACTATTTCAATTTGACGAAAAAGTTAGAAATCAGGTGTTAAATCTTAATTGATGATAAAACGAATTGTATTTTGAATGTAAAGAGTGGCCCAGTTTGTTCAGACAAATTTTATAAGTTTTTATTCATTAAATATATCTTGTAACTTTCATTTTTAAATAATTTTTACAGTTTTGGACTATGCACATTTTTTATTATTTATCTCTAAAAATAACAATATATATACATACATTTTAATTTTTTGAAAAAGATAATTTTTAGCTTTTTTCTTAAAAAAAATTTTGATAATAATAATAATTTAATACGAAATCACCTAATTTCTCTTTTTAATAATGATCAAGTTAATGAAATATGTAACAAATTCTCACATTTTTAAAATTTATAAGCAATAATATTCTAATAACACAATATGAAGGTACACAATTTTTATCTATTTTTTATTGTATATTATTATTTAATCAATAATTAGAATTATAAAAAAATGTTTTTTTTATTTATAATAAATATTTTTTTCAGATGATAAAAGCCATTCAAGTTTTAAGAATACATCTTTTAGAATTAGAAAAAGTCCAAGAATTATGTAAAGATTTTTGTAGTAGATATATTACTTGTTTGAAAATTAAAATGCAAAGTGAAAATTTATTACGCTCTGATTATACTACTGGTTATTTTGATAATAATAGTAGTGAAACATCAAGTAATAGTAATTCACCTTTATGTCACTCTCCTCATAGTGTTCAGGTTAATTTTTATATTATTTAATGTTTATTAAATAATTATCATAAGTTCACTAAAATTATATATTTTACTTCATCGATTTTTATCAATGGTCTTTTCATTTTTTCAATTAATTTTTTTTTGAACAATTTTAGGTCATCTATTCTAGTATGTACCTTCCTTAACTTAGTTTTTAATATCCTCTTTATATTCTTATAAACTCAATATGATATAAATAAATTTACTTTTGATTTTCTTCTTATTCCTTTCATATATATAATAGTTACTGATTTCACAGTTTTGAGATCTTTTCTTCTAAAATATGGTATAATCATCATAATTTTTCTGTATTTTGCCAACTATTTAGGGTAATGCAAAAAGTTACAATGTATGTCTGGACCATGATAAAGTAATAATTAATATCTCCCATAAAATCATGTTTTTTTAGTAAAAGAACCGTTTTAAACTAATTCAAATATTAAAAATGTATTGTATTATTAATATACATTTTGTGTTGCTGGAAAAATATTGTAGTATTAAAAATTCTAATAAAGACTTTAGAGTAAATTTCTCAATTTTAGTTAAATGTTTTTTTAGTTAGAAGGCCAATTTTTTACCTATAAATACATTTTTTATAGGTGACATCCTCATCAGGATCAGTTATGCAACATTCTGGAGACATTGATGCTGTAAAACCTAAGACCATCATGGATTTAAAAAATATTTCTAGTCTTTTATCTGGAATACCATCTACCACATCAGTAGAAATTAAAAATATTTCACATCACGAAATTCCAATTACTCAGTCTTCCTTATCTGAAAATTCTACTATAGGAAAAATACCACTTACAACAAATTTTTTATCTGATAAACCATCTTCTCTTCAAGGTAAATTATTTAAATCTAAATTTAAATGAGATTCTTAAAATAGTAGAGGTATAAGTGAAATTTTTTAATTTTGAGAAAATAATTTTTAAGTTATTGTTTTTTGTATAACAACATTTAAAAAATAATTTTTTATGATTCTTTTTTTTTTCAATTTTTTTACACATTTTTTTGCTAATCATCTTCAGTTCAACTGCACAAATAGCTTAATTTTTAAAAATGTTTCTTATACCCCTTGCATTCTAAGTACCCCAAATAGTTATGTCTATTTGTTTACTAAGAATATAGTATAAAAAATTGTGAATTATTAATTTACAGTATATATTTACATATGTTATTTACATTATTGACTAAAATCATCTTAAATAATTAAATATAAGCTTTTGATACCTAGCTGAGAAACCCTACCAATTTTTTTTTCATGTCACTGTACACAATTTCTTCGATTTTGCTTAATGATATATAAATGGCTATAAAACATATTACAGTTTTCATAAAATAGTCAATGTTAAAATTTTTGGTTTTCATTTTATATCAAAATATGTTTTTAAAAACTGGACAGATAGATAATTGTGCACTTTTTATTGATAATACTTTAGACATTTACCTTACTAAAATATACTTTTTTGAAAATTCATTCATTAACCAAAATACTGCGGGGTACTTAAAAATCATATTCAACATTTTTTCATTACAATTTTTGATTATGATCCAAAAAGCCTATCTCCTTTAAACCTATGTCAAATTAAAGGTAATAAAATGCATTTTGAGATGAAGAAAAGAAAAATTTTCCTACTATTTTTTTTTATAAGTAATTTGGGATAGGTACTATTAATTCTTTAAAATAGACACCAATAAAAAGAGGGCCAATAACTCTAATTTAAGTAGCACATTTCAGTTCTTATCAAATAAAGGTGACAATAATAGTATATTTTGAATTTTAAAGGCATAATTCAAATTCTAATAAAATTTTTGACTAATAAAATATAGTGAGAAAAATTCAAAATTTGTAACTATATAAATATACTAATTAAAACAGTTATTTTCCTTAAGGTATCAATAACTATACAGTTTACTTTATAAACGTTTTAAGAACATTTTGAACAACTGTCAGATATTAATTAATACTAATCTAAAAAATGTCTCAATTCCACTTTGTTGGATCCTTAATGTATTTGACTCTTTATTTTTAATTTAAATTGATAAATAAATTGTGTTATAAATGATAAATGAGTTTGTAAAATTATTTTTAATTTTAGGTTCCTTATCTGCTACAAGTGGTGGATCATGTGATGAAGATGATGATTACTTTGGAAGTAAAAGAAAAAGACAACAAAAAAGGGGAATTCTTCCTAAGCAAGCCACTAGTGTAATGCGTTCTTGGTTGTTTCAACATCTAATTGTAAGTATAAATAAAATTAAATTGAGCATTTTTTTAAGACAATTACTAAAAATTACATTTGTTTATATTTTTATCATATGTATAATTTGACGTGTTAAAATAATTTTATATACTTAATTTTATTAAGCACCCATATCCAACAGAAGATGAAAAAAAAATTATTGCAGCTCAAACAAATTTAACTTTATTACAAGTAAATAACTGGTTTATCAATGCTAGAAGACGTATTCTTCAGCCAATGCTTGATGCATCGTCACCTGAAATAAGTGGTAATTAAACACATTAATAGGTATACATTTAAAAATGAACTATTTGTTTACTTATATATTTGTTTTAATGAAAAGGAGATCAAAATTTTACACTTTCTAAAGAAAAAGTTGCCATGATTGAGGCTAATAAGTTTTCATGGCCTTCAGATGACCTCTTAATGGAAACTCAAAATATAAATGGTGGGTATTATATGAGACACAATAAGTGAATTAATAAAATAATACAAAATATTTTATAAATAAAAATTTCTAACGTTTCTTTTCTCTTTCAAAACCTTTATTATGCATTGTTTTTTTTAATATTTATTAATTCTATTGCATAGTTTTAGTTAAATAAATATTCCTATATTTTTATAAGTAAATATTTATATCCTTATGTGATACATCACACTACATTTTATTTTTGCTCATTAAAATGTTATAATAATGGTTAAAAGTATTAAAATTGACTATTATTTCAATTAAAATATCTTACAACCAATAAAATATATTCTTTGTGTATACTGTGATGAATGGAAAATTTTGCAGAGATATAAATGATTACCACAAGCCTTAAAATTTGGAAATGTCAGAGACTTTTATGATTTTTTAGAAATTATTAAAAATTGATTAAACCTATCATATTTTTCAACTAACAAAGGGAGTTCATTACACATTTTTTGCTTACATATGGTTCTTACATATGTAAGAATTTTGTTTAGTTAAGCGACAACAAAGCAAAATAAATTCTGTTAATAAATAAACCATAATAAATCATTGTGGTTTACTTATCATGAACCATTTAATTAATCGAAAAATAAAAATAATAATAATAATTTTATTATTAGTTTCATTTAGTTTAATGATGTTTCTTACAATTTTTCAATGATAAAGATTTTTCATATTCATCCCTTATACCTTATAAGTGTGTCAACTTTAATTTTTTAAATAGTCACCCCTAATTAACTTGATTATTTAATACAAGATGATCTAGCTGAAATAGTATATTTTACAAGCTCTTTATGTCAAACGTTAATAATTAAAATATTTTAATAAGTTTGAAAAACATATCGAGTACCTACTTTTTGTAGTTCTATTGTAATAAAATTTTATTATAAATATTAGAATAAGAGTTTATGTATATAAATTACCTCTATAAATCTAATATTTCAGTTGTAGTCTAGGATGGAGTAAATAAAAGGATGTCTTTGTTGAGGTTTAACTCTCACTTATATTCAAGATTCCAATTTATTAACAGTTAACTTTTAAAATAATAGAAAAGTTTGTATCAGTATCATATTATTTATAAATTTTATTTTAGAAAATTCCAATGAATCAAACTTAAATGAAAGCGAAGAAGAAGAAATAAGGGACATATTTTCTCAGCGTAATGTTCATGAATCCAACTAAATTTTCATTTTAGTAATGATCATTATTAAATAATAAAAACATTAATATGAAATATCTTATTTATATTGTATTTTTAGGTAACATTTTTTTGTTTACTTAAATCTTGTATTAAAGTGGCCTATTAACTGCATATTTTAATTTATAAATTAAAACATAAACTCAGTATTCATAAAATAGAAATATGAATGGTTGTATTAGTAGATTGTGTATGCTAAATCATCACCAAACTATGAAAATATTTATTACCAAAATATGATATAATTTTGTGTTAAATTAGTTTTAATACTAGAAAATAAAAAATTTGAAGATAAATGATAAAAAAATTGAATTAATAATATTTACTTTTATAGAATATTAGTTTTTGAATCAATTTGAGTATTCCGTTAGATTTTAGTTAATTATAACTAAAAGAAAATAATTATTGAAATAATTATTCTCTTTTTTAAAATTGAAATATTTTTTGTTTTTAACCGAATGATCTCTGTATGAACAATTTTACATCGATACCTACAAATTAATATTTTTATCGATTGTGAAACTAATGGTGAATATAAATTAGTACTAAAAAATGAAAGTTACCAATTATTCTGTAAACTATCTCATTAATTGATGTAATTGTATTTTTTATATTAAAAATTTTTACTTTTATTTTATATTTTGATCTTAAATATATAGTTGAAATTGGTGAAAAAATTTTCATTGTGTGATAACAGCCGATATTTACCATATGTATATTATAATATACACTACATCTTATGAAATTTGTATTTAGCTATTTAATAATGAAATTTATTACCTAATGAGTATTATATAAACGTTTAATTTTAAATCTAAGTGAAAAAATGATTTAAATATAATGTATTTTCTTTTTCATCCATTAAGTCTTATTACCTTAAAACAAAAATAAAGTATTATATTTATATCTAATTATTTCTTACTGCTTACTTAATTTATCTTGCATAAAATTGTATTGCTTAAAATTTTTTTCGGATATAGAAATCATTTTGTTTGTGTGCGTTCATTATTTTATAATTGACTTCTTTTTTAATTTAAAATACTTGTTTGTTACTTGTAAAAATATACTTTTTACTTGTAAAAAATAGTTACTTGTAACTATTTTATTAAACATTTGTGTAATCATATTATTATAGAAACATGTAGAAAATTATTTTCTAAAATATTGTGTCAAATTTTGTTGTATAAATAGTAAAATTAAAATCAATATTTTAAATATAAACAGATACTTAAAACATTATTAAGCAAAGTTTAAAAAAAATAATTGATTCAAAGACAAAATTAATATTAACCTTTATAATTATATCATCTAAAAAAAGTTATGAACTAAAATTTCAGTTAGTCACAGGTTGACTTTAATGTTGATTTTATGCATAATATTAAATTTTTATCATTAATATTAGTTTCAAATAGAGTAAAATAAATTATCTTTTTTAAAATTATATATAATTAAGTATTAAAAGTTATAAATAATTTGAATGTAGGTACAACGCTTTTCAATTGTAGTTCTATCTTATTCCAATTTTCTATAAAATGGAGAAAGTTTATGTCGTCTTTTATACATCTAAAAACATTAAGAATATCCAGTAGTTGTACTTTAATGGACTTAAACTTGTCTCGTATGAGTAGGAAAACATGTTGTTATAGTAGTTAAAAAAATAAATTATAAAATTATTTTAGTAATTTGAAAATTTTCAATTTGCAGATGTGAAAGTTATTTTATAAACACCAATTAATAATATTTTCTATTACTAAATTACCCAATATAATAAACATTTTGTTTAATGATCCTTATTTAAGAGATTTTTAGATTTGTTTGTCTTAGAATAAGCTTATTATTTACTTAGTCTTTGAATTAATCTAATAGAACTTATAACTATAAAATATATATATAAAGTTTATTTTTTTTAATGCTCATTTTTATGCTTGTATAGTTAATATTTATAGTAATCATAAGTAATTTAATGATACTAGATAACTAAAATGAAACAAGTATTAACAATTGAATGATTATTTATTAGGTATTTTTCAACATTATTAACGATTAGTTTTTAACCTTTATTTATCATATATTATTAAATAAAATGTACATGTACATATATTTTTTAATTATTGTTGTAGAAATCATATAAAAGACTATAATTTTTTTATTATATAAATATACTTATAAAGGGTGTTTAGTCAGTAACAGGACAATTGTTATGAACAATGAGAACAATAGAAATCCGTTTCCTTACTTACTGAACACCTATATGTGTAATTATCAAAAGTAAAGCTATCATTATTCGCTCATTATATTAAATAAAAGGAATAAAAAAATTATATGTATTTTTATTTTAATTTTCTAAAATAAACTAGTTTCTTTTTTTTAAGTAGTTATAGTTTTTTAATATCGATATAAAATTTTAGAACTCGTGATGGATTATTTTTTTGTTCAAGTATGAATATTTAAGGAATTTATTCATTTTAAGATGCTATTGATTTAATGGACTTTCTAGAAAATTGGTAAAAATTGAAAAGAAATATTTTTTTTTTTTATATTCGCAAGTAAATTATTTTTAGAAGGAGTATTATAAACAAAAGCTAAATATCATAAATATTTATACAAAATCAAAATCACCGTTCTTTAAATATATGTCAAATTAAAGCTAATGTTATGTATTAATTAAAAAAAAAAAAATTTGTCCCGACGATTTATCTTCTACTTGCAGATGTTTTTGTGTTCAACTTTTTTTTAAAATACTTATACAAGGATTTATCTTAGTAATAAGTATCAATTTTTATAAAATTTACCATGAATTTGGTACATGATTCTAACTTAGATTAATTATAAATTTAAATTTGTTTTGATTATTTTACCTCCTCAAAGTTAAGAACAATGACTGAATTTTTCAACTAGTTTAAATAGTTTTTTTTATGATAATTATTCATCAAGATCACAGTGGTTGCGTTATTAACTATATAGTCTTCTAAGTTCGGGGTAAAAAGTTCGACCCGCTAGCCGAAATAACTTTTTTTGCATTTTATTTGAGATGGAAAACAAAATTCAACAAGAAAAATAGAATAATAAAAGTATATTTTTGACTCTGATGAAATTTATTTGAAGACCATTTATTCATAATTAACCACAAGTTATTTTCTGAACATTTGTGACAAGTTCTTCAATTTTTATACACGTTTGCCATAAAAGTAATAACTACTTTATAATTTTATATAAATTCTCTGAAAAAATTACTATACTAACTTATTAAATATCAATCTCATACTAATTTAATTGCTATAGTAAATATTTATTCATATATTATATTTCTACATCATAAAATTACTAATCAGGAATAATTAAGGAAATATTAGTTAATTTTTCTTTTGGAATAATCCACCAATTTATTAAAATTAAACACTATCTACAGATTTGCATTGAAGCGTTTCTTATGATAGTGATTTTAATCACTGTCAGATATCATCTATACTTGTCTCAACTATACCACGTTCATATTGTTCCGCGACCCCACTTTGTACCGTTTATTATTTGTGCCCGTCACTACTTTTTTTCAGCTCTCACTGAACCGATTTTTTTATATTTCTCAATTTATTAATTATTAAGTTATTTTAAATTATTAGATCATTATTAATTAGATTATTTTTCTTTTTTTAATTTACAAGAAACATTTTGATGCAAAAATGTCACCGTTTTTAAAGTTGTTATTTTTACTTAAATCTATCTTAACATTTTTAAAAATGGATAGACCCATATTAATTTTCCTTTAATTAACTCTTAAGGTTGTTCTCTTTAATTTGGTATATATTTTGAAAAATTTAATCTTTTTGGTGTTGCTATAATTTTTTATTTCTATTTTTTTTAATAATAATTTATGATTATATTTTAAGAAAGTGATCATATAAATAGGTGGTGGGTGGGTTAGTACTAATTTAACCAACCAAACTAATTCGTTTAAAAAAAAATGAATTAAAAGTTTTGTTATATTATAAATATTAGTTATAAAGTGTTAGTTATAAATATTTTGCAGTATTAATGACAATCAAATAAGTAATATTAAAAATAAGGGGTTGTGCTTTCACAAAAAAATGTTCTAGCTACCAATAGTATATGAAAAATTATAATTTCAATTTATAAATAATAATAATAATAAACTAACAAAATTCACAATAATCGTATTAAAAAAAATTACTTTCTCCCTCCTTTTTTTATGATAAATTCATAATTAAATTTTTGATACACAGTTACTATACAGGTAACGAAATATACAAATACTTTATGGTTTGTTTTAGTTTCTCAGCGAAAATTACAATACAAAATATTGAATAACTTTATATTAAATTTAATTTCTTTAATATTTCTTTAATTCCCTTGCTTACAAATAATAAACACTCTAAACTAAAAGTTAAAGTTCTTATGTATAAAACACTATTAAAACCACTGTGGACCTACGGTCTTCAATTGTGGGGTACTGCTAAAGTATCTAATACCAACAAAATCCAACAGTTCCAGAATATTGCCCTTAGAAAAATTACGAATGCTCCACCTTTTGTGTCCAATTATACCCTACATAAAGACCTCACAATGAAAACTGTGACAGAAGAAGCTGTAGATTTCTACAAACGTTTTCATAATCGCCTACAAACCCACCAAAATCCATTGATAAAGAGCCTCTACACTCAAACCATACCGGGAACCCCGGGCGTCGTCTGGGTCAACAAGTCAACTGGTGCCGTGACTTGTTATAATAATTATAAAAAAAAAAACAACCAAATTCTAGACTCTAGACAGCGTTAATTTCCAGTCAAGTGTCACCAATGGGTGATTTCTTAATTCAAAATATTCATGCTACTATTATAATATCATATATACTTATTGTGCTATGTTGTACAGATTATGTATTTCAAATTGTAAATAAAAAAAAAATAAATTTCTTTAATATGTATTTATTCTTGCATTATATTTATGCATGAATATACTGCAGATTATAAAACTTGTAATCAGGATATAACTAAGGAAATAGATGTTGATGTTCTTTTTGGAATAATCCTACAACTTCTAAAAATTAAATACTATCTACAAATTTACATCGAAGCGTTTCATTTGATAGTCAGTTGAACCATTGTCAGATATCATTGATATTTGTCCCAATTATGTCACACCTACACTATGCTGCGAACCCACTGTACTGTTTTTTTTTTAATATCAATGTACACTTCAAGAGCTTTTATTTGAAATGGGTTAAAAGTTGTAACCTTTTCATATATTTATCAAAAATTGAGTTAAAAAAATATTTTACATTCGGGTGAGTGCTATCATTCAAACTCTTCCTGTACTTTTGTTTTTCATTAGACTGTTATAAAAAGCATACCAAAAGAAAGCTTATTGTCTTTAATATATTTTATTAAGGTTGGTGTTTTTAAAAATGTTTAAAAACTCAGAATAAAAATTTACAGTAACATAATTTTGAGATATTTGAAAAAAAAATTTAATTGAGTGTTTTTTTTTGTAGTTTCGGTGACAATAAGTTCAACTAGATTAAAACCTGGTTCTTTTGTCTCATAGAGTAACAAAATTGATCCAGTGTGAGTTGAGTATTTTCATGATCAGGCCATAAAAAACCACAGCATGGTAAAACCAATATCTTCTTAATTAATTAGTAAATGCACTTAGTGTAAATTAATGTTTTTTTAATTTCGCAGAAGTTTAAATGAAAATTTGGCCATATTTACAAATAAACTATGTTATTTTTAAATATGACAGCCATTTTCACATTGAAAATAAATTATTGAGACAAATTTTGTTTTTGACTTGTAATATACAAATCTGCCGTGCTAATCAAGTTATCAAAGAACAAATAGACGAAATAAAATATGGTATTTAAATGTAGTTTTTTTTTAGTTTTAGCTATTAGTGAGGTGGACATAATGCCCATGCACTCAGACCTGTTGATCCATTGTGCACACCTCATACAGAATTGTCTTGATTCGGTTTACACACCCAAGTGTAATCACATAAGTGTTATTACATTATACCTGTGGATGTCCAAAGAGTCCTGTCTTTCTGGCGAAATTAAGGATCTCTATGGGTCTTAGGTTTATGATATCTTCTTTTTCAGGAAAAGTTTTAATTAAGAGTTTGATCTTAGTGTGGATAAGGTTTCATATTCTTACATTATGTGAAATGAGTTTTCCTTTTCTACTCCACACTTTCTGCACAATTGTGATTCCGATACACACATTGGGTAAGCATTTAGATGTAAATAATTGTTTTTTTTCACATATTATGATGTGATGATCGAGAAAAGAAGGTCTTAAATAAAATGAAATATCGGTCTATTGTAAATTTTGGGAGTGGCCAAATCGCTTTTCACTATTTGCACAAGGCGGCCAAAAATGTCAGCGTGAGCCCTGCTGTATACTAATTTTACAATTATTCAAAGGATGCGGGTTTTTAGAGCATTTTAAAAAGTTAACGCTTTGTTCTAACATTGATATTTCAAGCCCCTTGTGGGCAGGCAAAGGGTCAGAAATTCAAACTTGAATCGATCTGTCAAAATTTTATTTAGACCATTATCCATTTAATAATAAAAAATAAGTACAGGTTTACATTTAATATTTTGATATTAAATTGATCAAGTAGGAGCTGAAAAATGTAGCAAGTACAAAAGAAAAACACATAGAAAATTAACACCTTCCCAGGTTTGCATTGTTTTATTTCTTTCTGAAAGAAAAAATGAGACAAGAAGTGACCTTATTTTCCTGAAAAACAATTTTATTAACATAAATATTTATTTTTTAATCTTTTAGTATCCAATTTTAATTTTATGTTATTATCAAAAAATAAAAAAAAATGTATTGTAATAAATTGCATGAAAAAAAAATCATAATAACTGTTCTATTATTATTGGAAAATTAATAATAATAACATTTAAATATACATACAGCTAGAAAAATAATTATTAGAACTACAATTGTACATTTTGTTGTTAATTTATACTATTATTAATTTGTAAATTATGTGTTATTAGACTTTTCCATAAAGAGAGCAACTCCATGACAGTGTAGTCAATCATTATACTGTCGACGGATAGCTCTCTTGATAGCTTAAGTCTGATGAGTATAGTAAAACTTGCACTTCTTTTTTCTTCTAAATTTTATGACTAGACATAATTAAAACTTATTAAGCTTATGTTTTGTCATGCAGATTCTACCTAAAAAAAAAAAATACACATTTATCAACAATTAGAACTAAAAACAAATTTTAATAAGGTTCAAAACTCTATACATATTTTTTTATTAAATAAATCTGTTGTATGTAAATAACGTGTGTAGCTAATAGCTTTTGTTGTTGATGCTTTTTTCCTCGAAATATGAATAAAAAAACATCTGTAATGGCTTAATAAAAAGCAAAAATAATTGTTTTATAATTTAAGTAACTCAAGTAGAAACCTAAATCTTAATTATTTTTTAAAATCTATAAATTAAACCTTATTTTATATTATAATTAATGAATGTAAAATTTATTCTCTCTCGAGATGATCTAATACACCTCGTTTTCTCTGTGATATTTTCCTTTTACTCTTATGTTTTATTTTATTTTCAGACTTTGTTATTTATAGTGTATATTATCAAATATGCCCAGAAATACATTAAATTATAGTATTTTGAATAATTCAACTAAATTAAATTTTCATTTAATAGGAAATAAAGTAGTTATTGGTGATTACCAATAACTACTTAAAATTAAATATTTGATGAATGTTTTTAAAGAGATTAAGGCTAGTTGTTACACTGTTAATTACCTAAAACTAAATACTCTAATTGGTATTCTAAAACTAGGTATCACGGATTATCATAAATCAGACCATGTGTTATCACAACAGTTTTAATTATTTTAGTCTCGACATATATTCTATGTTCAATAAACAAACTTTTGCTTAGATAAGTAAATATTTTCCGTAAATTAAATCAAATTATGAAAATTATCATGATCAATACAAGATATAAGTAGTGTATAAATATATTTTTTTTGTATCGTTTTCGACCATACAGTTTAGCTGAAAAAGTGTTCAACATGATACTATTAACGCTAATATTTTCAAAGATATTTCGCGAGACGTGAGGAATCATTCTATATTTTATTTTAGCTTCACAATGATAGTTCTATATTTATTGTTATTTGATATAAAAGTAAGTAAGTCATATTTTCTTATTCTTCGAATTACTAATTTGTGAAATAAAAATTACTATTAAATAATGTTATTATGCAGTTTTTATATTACAGAGTGGTTAGTTTATTCCAACCCACTACTAAGTCACTTACATAATAAAAACAAAAAAAAAAGTTTTTTTTTTATAGTTTTATACGTTTTTGGGCTATCCTTATTAATACTAAATAAACTTATAAAAGCGTCAACATTTTTTTTTTTAATGACAGCGAATAATATTTAACTAGTTTATAAAATAGAAAATAATTAAATTATTGAATGTTTGATCCAACTTTTAAACTAAGAAAAACTTAAAAAAGAAAATTTTATATTATTTGGAGTTCTAAGACGTGTGATAGCCAATCATTGAGTGAAGTCAGTTTTCATAAATTGTAAATTTTAAAAAAAGCTATTTTAATGTTATTTCGCTGTAGTACTACACTTTAATATTTTTACAAGAAATGTGTGAGATATGTTTTTTAATATACTTATCATAAATTTAAAAAAAAGTCGCCTTTCCATAAAAAAAATAAAATGGAAAATTGTGGTAACTAGCTTTGGTATCGCTTACTTAGTTCTAATTATTTTCAATCGTGTCATGAATTAAAAATAAATATTTTAAAATGGGTATAATATAGAACAAGTATAGTTTTCTATTTATTGTAATTTACCATTGTATTTGTACAGTGGTAAATTACTATTCTACTAATTTTTAAGTGTATTTTCAAAGAAGTCATTACAATTTTTTAATAAGACTGTCTTATAAGTAGTCATAATTACATCACGGATGTTTGAAATACTACTTACTGACTTTCTTTTGCAATAAAGTCTGATAAGTGTGCTGATGACCGTTTAAAAGTATATATCATATATGTTTGTCAGTTAACTTTAAGTGCTAAATAAACCACAAAGCGAGTTCCAAGAAATTAATTTGTGTTGTTGGATACAAAATTCAAACTTGTGTTCATAGGCAGTTATTTACATTTTATAGTCACTAGTTCAAATTGTTGAAACGTGCTACTTTTTCTATACAATTTAAAAACTTGTTACAATATTAGTTTATTTAAATTAAAATGTCATTAAAAGAGCCTTGGAAATTTTAATAGAAAAAAAATCAATCAATAAATAAATTATTATCATAAAAACTGTAAAACTAGCGTTAGTATTTCCCAGAAGATGAATAAAAAAAGTAATTTTAAATATACACAATATATATTTCATGTTATTTTTTCCTAGACTTAAAGAGGTTACAATAACGTTATGGTTAATAATAACGTTAAAAACGGAAAAATATAAAAAAAAAACCTAAAACAAAAAATAAATTTTATCATTAAGTGTAGTTAACGATAATTAAAAAATTAAGTCATAATTTCGGATTGATCATGTTAAGAAATAAAATCGAGTACATGATATTTTTCATTTTATTAATTATGCTACATGTTATATTACACAACGACTGAAAGTAATGTTAAATATTATGTTTAAAAAGTACTAAGAATATATCTTGGTGATATTAAGAAATGGTTTACTTTTTTATATTTTGTCAAGTTATTATTTAATTTTATTAGTTTTACTGACATTTAATTTTTGAGTTCAATATTAAATATTATGTTTAAAAATACTAAGAAAATTACTTAATTATAACTATTTAATATTGAATCTGTTGTTTATAAAAATATTTGAATAAATTTACAGTTGTTTTGTAATAGTTATGTGTTTATGTGAATTGTATTTCATTAGCCCAGCTTAATATTATACGTATAATTTCTTATAACCAATAATATGTTTTTTTGTATTCAGTAATGAAATTCATTTTGTCATGCTTAATACAGTGAAATCTTCATTCAATGAAAATGTTGAAGACTGATAAAAAGTTATGCCGTTACATGAAGGTTTCCGTTGAATACAAGTTAGGATTTAATGAATTTAAAAAATCGATATACAGAATATTTATGATCAAGGGATGTTCCCATTAATTATATTAAATTATTTTGAGAAGTTTACAATATTAAAACAATAAAAAAGTCCTCATGTGTTAAATGAGATTCCTCCTGCATTATAATGTAAGCTAGATTCAGAAATTATAATTATTTAATTAATTGTAATTACTTAAAAATTAAGTGTAATTAATCTATTAGAATATCTTGTTATTTATTTTTTAGAATATAAAATTTTAAAAACATAGAAAGTAATACTTAAGTTTAATTTATGTAAAAATGAAATAGCGTTATAATATCACAAAACGGAAAATGGAATAATGTTATTATAACATTAAACTTAAAAAGCTAAAAACAATATTATAATAACAAAAAACAGTATTTTTTTTTAAATTTAAGACTTGGTTTTTTCTACCAGGTTATTAGTACAGATAAATTTATATATTTTAAATTTAATGAGGTATAAATATGGTTCAGATAAATTTATACAAAAATATAACGTACATTTTGTTATACCGAGAAATATTTTACAAATTATTAAAATCTGAAAAAATTATATAGTAAAAATGCGTCTATTATTGACAAACTTAAGGACAGGGGATCATAACGAGAGTGTATCAATATTGGTCTAAATAAAATTGTATTAAAAACTAGACGAGTTTTTAAGCCTACTAAGATTGCCTATGGAAAATATGTAAAACGTAACACAATATTTAAATATATAATTTAAAATTAATGATGTTAAAATGAAATCTTAATTGATATATATATTCATAATAACCATTTTCATAGTTTTTTCAAGAGGTTATCAAAATTAGAAACTTTTTTTACCCATTCAAGCGAAAAAGTTTTAACTTATCATATAATTATAACGACATGAAGGGGATATATTTTCGAATTATAACCTGGATGATGTATTTCGAGAAAGAATTTATGTCATACTGGATGTACTGGTGAGAATGTTTATTGTGAGTTTTTTGAACATGACACTAATAACTTCTACGCATTACAAATGTGCATAAGGCGAGCAATTTAAATTAAACATTTTTATATAAATTTAGATGCTTTGTAAAAAAAAATTATAATATTTTTTATTGTTAGTCAATTAAATTTAGGGGAGTGTTGTGGTACAGTAATTATTCAGTCACCGCCTTAACGTTGATGTTCAGCTACGCTGTTTGCTGTTGGTTCCCAGATTGGTGACCTTTCGGGAACTTTAACAGTGACATACACCTAGCCCCATATTGACTCCTTCAGTCATAATGAGGTTGTGTCGGGTTAACAGCCGGTGTAAAATCTGTACAAATCGTAAAATATTTCTGATCCATGCTTGGATAAAGGCTCAGAAGATGGTGATAAGTAATTTAATTGTATTTAATTTATATGTCGTACAAGTATAGGGAGAATACTTTGGTAGGGATAATAATTTTAATGCAATCGATGATTATTAAAAAAACTATTTTTAGAAACAAAAATTACTAAATTGAATCCATTCCAAATAAATTTTTGAAGTTTGTAAATGTTTTAAATATTAGAGAATTTAAAGAAAGACAGAAATTATATTGAACTATTTTTTAAATACTTTATAATATAATGATGTAAAAAAATATGAACGTGTAAAAATGAACATAAGAACTTTTTTTAATTTACTTTTTAAATTATTTAAAAGTTAATTAAATTAATTAAAAATTGAATTATTTGCATGTTCAATTTATTTTATGATAAAAAATGGAATATGAAGAAACTTTCGTAAGTGTATTTATTAAAAACATTGATCTCAAAATTAACATATTCGCATGATCTAGGATTTTCCTAATTAATATGAATTAATTTAAACCTTTATAACTTATATTTTTTGCTATAAAA
This sequence comes from Daktulosphaira vitifoliae, assembly GCF_025091365.1. Taxonomy (NCBI): domain Eukaryota; kingdom Metazoa; phylum Arthropoda; class Insecta; order Hemiptera; family Phylloxeridae; genus Daktulosphaira; species Daktulosphaira vitifoliae. The sequence continues at coordinate 9,890,398 of NW_026099573.1, read as the reverse complement.
AGTATTTAAGGACAGAGAACGAATATTAACACATTGGATTCGTCATGGATTATTACTATAACTATTAAAGTTAATAAAAAAAATGTGTATAAATAGTTAAGCCCAGTTTTAGAAAATTTAAACAGTTGTTATTTATAAAAATAAAGGCTTATACGATACAAATTATAACTTTTAACACTTGTTTTATGTATAAATGTAAATTTAGTGTTTCCTAATGTAAAATATTTTTAGAATGTTTTATATAGAGGGTTGTGCAAGGATGTTTAGCTTTCTATACATGCTGTGGCGAATGGGCTTATAGAAAATTTGTGAGATTTCTTGTTGGTCAACTTCGACTAAATTTATGAAGGAGTTTAACTTATAAAACCATAGACCAATTTTTAGTGTTTCCACGCGTCTTAATGGTTTTCCAAGCCATTCTTATATCTGCGTAAGATTAGTTTAATTTCACATGTTATTAAGCAATGAATAAGTTAAAATTTAAATATTTCAATTCATCACATTTAATAACAATAATTACTATTAGACTCATTATTAAGTCCTTCAATTATTAAAGGGTTATGTTCAAAAATGAGATAACCAAATTGTTTTTCAAAATCAGATTTCGACGGTTTTAAATTAAAATGAAGAACATTTCTACTTAAGATATAGTTACAAAAAAATAACAAGCAAAATAAAGCATTTTTAAAATTTTGTTAGATAAGAATATATGTTAAAAATGTTTAATTTTTTGAGCTAATTAAAAAATTATGAAAAATGGAGTTATCTTGGTTATTGTATAGAGCATTTTAGTTGTTGTTATATAAGTCGTCATATTGACAAAAAATAATAAAAATTAGAACTAATTCAATACTTTTATTTTTCATACAGTTTTATTTTTTCACATAAATATTTTTATAATTTGACTATAAATTTATTTTTTAATCTAAATTAATGTGTTTTAATTTTTTTTAGCTCTATGGCTATAAAAAATCTATAATTCGTTATGAAAGGCTATTGTGAAAGACTAAAGACACACATTAATAATACATATTTTAACGATATTAGGTGTAATTCCTTTTAATTAATAGATTAAATCTGAACCAAAAAAAATTTTCTTATAAATATTTAGCATAACAGCTTACTCCATAATAAAAATAAAATACTTACAAAAAAATAAGCTATTGGTCTGAGTTAATCCAAATATGTATTCAAGTTTCATATTGATTGGTAAATTATTTTCACTCTTTGAAATAAATGAGTCAAAACTAGATAATTTTGTGAATTATTTTAATAGCCACAAAATTTAATTTTTTTTCATACATAAAAATTATTTTAATAAAATGGTTCATTGAATTAAAAATAAACAGTGATAAACTGTACTGTAATGATGATCAACGTTAACGAAATGAACAATTTCTATACTTAACCGAAGCAGTTATACATGCACATAGTACCAAAAGTACAACAATTACAAGCCACGCCTGTGTATATCTATTTCCACCTATGCGGCCTGAGATGTACGTCACACGTGTTCCACCTATTTATTATTATTAAACACGTTTTTAATTTTAATAATATTATCAAAAAAAAAGTTTGTAAAAAATTGAAAATATGGCACAGAAAATAAACTCGCACATTACTCAATTTAGTAGTCTTTTTATTTTGATAATAATATTATTGAATAATTGTTTTCAACAAATATTTCGCATTAACCCTTTAGGTGTGATAGGAGAAAATGTATTTTTCATTTCAAGCAGCCCAACAAAGGTCAATCATTGTTAAAAAAAAATTAACTAATGTTTATCTTGTTCTAATATTTTCACAGGTATTTCGTAAGTTGTAATTAAGGATTCACCGTGAATTTTAAATTATGTTTACTATACTACTCTCCTAAATAATTATAATTGATGATTTTTATTATAACTTCTCTAGCTTTCCACTTTCTTCGAAATAAAATTTTAGAGAGAGATTAAAGATAATTTAAAAATGTTAAATTCAATAAATTTTTATGTAAAATAATGTTGAATAAACATTTTATGTACATCAATATATCATTAATATTATCTGATAAGGATTTACTATGATTTTTCCGAAAGTACTTTTGAATAACTCGTTATTTTAATAAAGAAAATATCACTAAAACCAGCCGGTTTTAACAGATAATAGTTCTAACCATTTCTTTTTCATAAAAAATTCTTCCTATCAAAGTTGTGATATTTGCTATGTGGTCAAGTTTACTCTTTATTTAGATCATAAAACTTCAATTCTACTTTCATGGGTAACATTGCTCCTTTATTTGTGTTGCTTAATACTTGGTCAGTTTTTGAATGAGGCATAAAACATATCCTGTCAAAATTTTCAATGAATCCTATAAGAAGATCCTTTTTACTTTTCTCTTGAATTATTTCTATCCTATTTCTCCCGTAATTTCTAAATAAGCACTGAGTCAGTACTTGGCAAGAAACTAGTCAAATGTTTACAAATATGAATAAAAGTGCAATGCTGCTTAGTAAATTTGGCTAATATTTATATATTATTACTTCGATAGGCAGATTTTTTAGAAAGTAAAAGGTTGGAACTTAGTTCTTTTTCATACTTAAAATTTTTGTTGAGGATTATCATTTTTTTCCATGGCTTAATAAGTAAGTAAAATACATAATTTTCATGAGACACTAAAAAATCATAACAGGCTTCCGTTCTAAAAGACATTCCTGTCTGTAAGACCGATTATTTTGAAAAAAATGTCAATTTTTAGATTTTACCCTTTACAGTAAGAGATATATATTTATATTTCTATCTATATTTATGTCAAATTTCACATTTTTACCTATATGGGAAGAGTTTCATCATTTTTATGATAAGTCAATCAGTCAGTAACGAAAATCAACACTTTTTTTGACCCATTTTGAAACGGCTTAATATTAAGGACTAAATTTTTTATAGTTCTAAGCTACTAGACTCTAGTAGCTTACAGTCGCTTGCATGGATCACAAATAGACAGATCTGTCGCACCCTTTAATCTTGATATTTTAAATCTTGTTGAACGGTTAAAGATTTATCATTATTGGCCATGGGTGTAACTGTAAAATAAAAGTTCTGGAAAATACATTAAATTACTCTTCTTTAAAAAAAACATTTGTTTTGATAATTTGTACATTTTTTCTGATTTGATTTTTTGGAGGAGGTAATTGGTAATAGGTAGGAGAAGAAAGTCCTTTAATACATCTATACTATAGAATATTTAATTTAGAAACATATTTAAAAAAAGAGTATATCTAAAGAGAGGAACTAAAAAGTAAAAAAATTGTAGAAAGTTTATGTCACATATGATTTAAAAAAATTATGTTGTTAAATCAGTAAAATGTATCAAATTATAAACTATCTTAAATACAGTATGTAAAGTCGTTGTATGATTTATATTGTTTCATCAATATAGAGTAATAATTTTTTTAATTGTGTAGGACATAAAATCGTTTTTACATGTTTTTTACTTAAACTGTGTCTGTGCTTTTTCAAACACAGACGATTTAATAATATTTTGTAAAAGATATTTTATTATATCTAGATTTCATGAATCTGTTAAACAAGCCATGAAATAAGATTTCTTAAAAAAATCTGTTTATTCGTATTTAAAAGATAACTCTTATAGTCTTTATCTTCTAAGGAAAAATTATATTTCTATATCATTTATAAAAAAAAAACATTCTTTAACTTTGGTATGAATAAGAATTAGAACCATTTTTGTTAAAATGTATAGTTTGGTATTTAATTTAATAATATGACTCATAAACCAAAAAAATCATATGGCGTTGACGTATTTCGTTTTTGGAAAATCGCACTAAGAAGATGTAATTTTTATGCTGTTTAAGACTCGTATGTAATAATTCTTTAATCTGTCACAAACAACTATAATAATATATCTAAATTATATCAATAAATGATATACTAAAAATAACACCTTATGTGTGTTGGTCAAAGTAAATAACAATATACGATACACTTGTGTAGAAGGGAGATCTATACACAAGTGTTTATAGGTATCAAATGATGTGTTATATTCATATTTCATCTATTGTATCTAATTGTACAGGTGGTATTAAAAAAACACACATATCATTGTTCCATTAAGTTTTATGTCTCGATATTTTTCTAAAAAATGTATTGTAAAATTTCAAATATCTGTACAGAAAAATAAAAATTTCCCAACCTAAGTTGAGTGTTTTAAGAAAGCTCTTTGATTTAAAATTAGAATTATTGACTTATTCAAATTTAAAAATAAAACGTATAATTGACAGAAAAAAGTAAATGACTCTTTCTTAAAGTTATATTTAATTTGTTATCGTTTTATAATAGTGATAATAACAACAATATCAAAAAAATGTAAGTTAAAGTGGGGTAAATGTAAACAAATGGTGTAATTTTAAAATAATTGTTTCTCTTAAAATATTCATCAGATTTTATTTTAGACTGTAAAGTTCTGGTTTTTATATGTGTTGTTATCACATTTAATGTAAGTTCAAAAAAAAAAAACTAGTGTATTTATCTAAAAAAAAATGAATTTACAATTATTACTTCACCCTATATTATAATATTTGTATTCAATAAATATATACTTTTTCAACCATCTATGAGTATATTATGTTTTATCGAAATGTAGAACAGTTTTTAAATATTTTATAATTACTTTACTTAAGTTTTAATACTTAAAATATATATTTTTTTAAGAGTTTTTGTTTTAAATTAACCATTCGAAATCTTACTAGTCACATTAGAAACGTTTCTCGTTATGCTCACAAAATAAACCGGCATAGATTCATTAGGTATCTTTTGTTATTATAAATATTCCATAGTATATTTAAAATAGTTATATTGCTAGACCTCTATGGCCATTGTTACAGAGTATGTACCACTAACACCGCCGTTATGTATACACAATTCTCATTATTATAAAACATTTTTTTTTGAAAAGGCCCCCGCCTACTCGTCATTAATGCAGTTGTGTGTTTAGTGTCCGTGTAATTTTCACGTATTTGTTGGTTACATATTTTCAAGTTGTCAATATCAGTATGGTCGCATTAGGCGTTTGCGTAACTTGTGAGAAGTATGAATAATGTTTAAATTTCATATAACTCATGTACTTATGTGTATTTAAATTTTATGTGTATACACGTTTATAATAATTATGCCACTCATATATAAATATATATACAGTACCACAGGAACAATTTTTGTTCTAAGGGGTAGTGATCTTCTTTATAACTTTATACCTAATTAATATACATTGTTTAATATTAAGAAAACCAGTTACAAGCGTTTTAATTAATAACATGAGTATGTATTTAAAATGGGTACACCTCGTACTGGTGTATGTGCAGTGCACATTGTGCACTCCGTCGTCCTACATATTCACTATATATTAAAATGCTTATAACTCAATAAGTACTTATCCTAAAATTGTTATCGACTCATTAAATTTTTTTGGTAAGAAATAGGCATAAAAATGGTTATTTCAAAATTTCAATTAAATTAAAAATTAAAAATTTTAATTTTATTAGATATACGTAATGAAGATATGCTTTTAGTGTAAAACTGTAAAAATATGAAAAAAAAGTAACGCAAAATATTTTCTGAATAAAAAGTTATTACAGATGTTAGAACCTTATAGTATAATAACAATAATAATTGTTATCGACTTAATTAGATCATTATGTGTTAAATAAGCTAGTTAATTATGTATGTTGTTATTTGAAAAATAAAGTTGATACCCTTATAAGGTATAAGAGATGAACATAAAATATACTTCATGATTGATAAATTGTGAAAACATGGAACCAATCAAAAATTTATTAATATTATTTTTTTTCGAATAATTAAGTCGTTTATAATAAATGAACTATTTTTTCTTACTCTCTCTTTCTTGATAACTTTACTACTCATAATTACCACATTAAATTATGGCTATCTTGAAATTTTCAAAAAAATTTTTTTTTAATAATGCAACAGAAAAATATAAGTTAATTAAAAGTTATAAAAGTTATCAGTTAGATGTGTTCCATTCTGTACAGAGTGATTCATTTATAATGTCCCTCTTAAAAAAAAATTAATATTCATACTTTTTTCCATTGTCTTATTAGAATTTCACGCTCTCAATTTATTAATAATAAAGTTTTTATTATGTGTATTCTTTATACCTTATTTAACATAACATTTTGGAAATTTGGTGTTTATCTTTTTTTTATTATATTTATTTTAAATACATTCTATTATGTTATATTCATATAAAGTTTTATATTTAGAATATATTAATTTAATTAAATTTAAAGGTAATAAAAAAAAGCCAGCATAGTGGTGACATGGCATAGTTGGGTCCAGTATAGATTTTATCTGACAGTACAGGGGGGTCGCGGCACAGTAGTGACGTGGCATAGTTGGATCAAGTATAATAAAAAACCTGTAATTATAAAAAATTTGTAGATAGTGTTTAATTTTAAAAAATTGGTGGATTATTCCAAAAGCTACATGATCTGCTAGTTCCTTATTAATATCCTGATTAAGATAATGTGATGGTTGGTTTGTATGTCGAATGAAAAGAGGATTATTAAAAAATATTATTTATCATAAAAAAATTGTGTTGATCCATACACTTTTCAATAAGTTATAGCATAATAAAGTTAAAAATGTAAAATATAAAATTGAGAATTTTCATACAAAAATAGCATTCGGTAGCCATTTTCACCGTGAAGACAAAATAAAGTCCGAAATTTTTTTTTTCCATAATAAAGTACATTACATTAGCTTTAATTTAAGATATATATAAAAGTGTCAGACGTTCCAGAACACTTTCAAAAATTAAGTTGAAAAAGTTATACTTTCTATATGTATTTTTATGTTTTGAAACCCCCCTGTATTAAGGGAAATGATCCGGTTTAAAAAAACAGTATGTCAAATGAAAGATGTATATAAAAACTACTTCTCATGAAAAAATTGTATTGATCCATACATTTTTCAAAAAGTTATAGCATAATAAAGTTAAAAATGTAAAATATAAAATTGAGAATTTTCATACAAAAATAGCATTCGGTAGCCATTTTCACCGTGAAGACAAAATAAAGTCCGAAATTTTTTTTTTTCATAATAAAGTACATTACATTATCTTTAATTTAAGATATACATAAAAGTGTCAGACTTTCCGGAACACTTTCAAAAGTTAATTTTATTGTGAAGAAGTTGTCATTTTGAATCCCCCCCCTGTAGGCAGGTAAAGGATAAATTTATAAAAAAAATATACCAAATGTAAGGTAAAAACATTATAAATCTATAATTTCATTCGATATTATTTTTTTGAAAATCTAACACTTAACCTGCTCACAGGAGTGATTTAAAATAGCAACTTTTTTAAAAAATCTAGCTTTTTCAATTTAACTTATGAAAATGTTCCGGAAATACTGCATTCTTTAAACGTATATCAAATTAAAACTTATGACATGTACTATAAAATGAAAAAAAAAATTTTTTTTCGACACCTTATCTTCTATGTGCAAACAGCTACCGTAGTTAACAAAATGCTATTTTTGTGTTAAAATTTTCGATTTAAAATTTTTAATATTAAATTCCTATAACTTTTTGTATAACGTATGTATCAAATTGTTTTATATTGTTCGATTTCCAACTAGTTATAGTTTTATATGCTTAATTAGGTTAATTAAAATTGATACTAATTAGAGAAAACGGTTGTTTACTTATTAAGGATTTTAAAATTAATATATATAACATAAGTATTTTATAACTAGATACAAATAAAATGTTAAGGTTTAACTAAAGGGAGGCGGCAAAGGGATGGCTTGCCTCAGTTGGCCAACAAGATATATATTTTTAAAATTTTAAAAATTATATTGATAATATATTCCACAAATATTTTGAGTTAAATATTCTATATACATTGCTTCTCAACTATGGATCGAAGCTAAAAAAATTGAAATTGAATATGTTATTAAATATTTGTGTTTGTGTGACGCATTTCTATTTAAATATTTTTTTAATTTATCATGAAATAATATTAAATTTTATTATAAAACAAGCTCATCAGTGTATACATAAACTTATTAGAGCATTTTAAGCAAATTTAAGCAGTAAGTTGGTTTAGTACTACTTGTTCTTACTAAGTTGGTTAAAAAAGAATTTTATTATGGTAAGTTATACAATTTATTAAGTATTAAATAATTATATTATGCAGTTTTATTAAGATTAATTAAAATCTATCACTAAATCAACTTATGTACCAAATTTTAGAAGTTATAAATATTTTTATATTTAGACATGAAGAGAAACATATCTGGCCAATTATAAAAAATTAAGTAGTTATTATTTTTATGGCAAACGTATATAAAAATTGAAGGACTTGATGTAAGATCCATCTTTCTTAAGATAGTGCTGAAGAAATGCTTCGATGCAAATCTGTAGATAGCGTTTAATTTTAAGAAATTGGTGGATTTTTCCAAAAGCAAAATTATATCCTATTTTTTGTTCAACTTCGACTGCCATTTACACATAGAAGATAGGTTGTAGGGACAAATTTGTTTTTTAAATAGTTTACTTCTTAGCTTCGCACAGAAGCTAAAATAAATGACAGCCATACGATTTGTGATCTTTTGACACATTGTTCATCAAAATCGGTCTTGTGAGAGCTAGATTAAATAACGACAGACATAAAAAAAACACACATTATAGTAAAATTAATACTCTCTCAGCTTTGCATCGAAGCCAAAATTAAAAAACCCAGCACGGGGGGTCGCGACACAGTGGTGACGTGGCATAGTTGGGTCAAGTATAATGATATCTGACAGTGATTAAAATCACTATCAAAAAAAACGCTTCGATGCAAATCTTAAGATAGTGCTTAATTTTAAAAAATTGGTGGATTATTCCTAAAGCTACATGATCTGCTATTTTCTTATTAATATCCTGAATGAAAAAGGGATTATTAAAAAATATTATTTCTCATAAAAAAATTGTGTTGAACCATATACTTTTCAATAAGTTATAGCATTATAAAGTTAAAAATGTAAAAAATAAAATCGAGAATTTTCATACAATAATAGCATTCGGTAGCCATTTTCACCGTGAAGACAAAATAAAGTCCGAAATTTTTTTTTTCCATAATAAAGTACATTACATTATCTTTAATTTAATATATATTTATATAAGTGTCAGACTTTTCGGAATATTTTAAAAAGTCAAGTTGAAAAAGTAAATTTTTCGTGAAAAAGTCATTTTAAATCCCCCCTGTGGGCAGGTTATGTGTCAGATTTACAAAAATTATATGGCAAATGATAGGTAAAAATATCAAGCATCTATAAAAAAAAAATTATATTTATATGTTTATTTTTGAAAAAGTTGCGGCAGTTTTTAGTAAAAAAAATTGAAAAAATTTCGAAAATTAGCGATTTTTAAATTTGTAATTTTTTTGGAGGTTTCCCCCGTTTACGGGGAACGAGGGAAATTTTTTCAATTTTTGAGGGTAATGTCTTCGACTAGATACGATTTGTGATCTTTTGACGTATCGTTGAAAGAAATCGGTTCGGTGAGAGTTAAGAAAAAGTGGCAACAGACACAAAAAAAAAAAAAACTTAACAAATCTTAGTAAAACTAATAACTTCTCAGCTTCGCATCGAAGCTAAAATCGCTAATAACTCTAAAATCTATCTGTCGCCTACACATCAATTCAGATTTTAGTATTTTTATTGGCCTTTAACATAAATGAGACTTTATATAACTTAAGACATTCTTCATGATTTTTATTAATGCCTACTTGTTTATCATTAAAGTATCTTATGACACTCTATTGTTCATGTTAATTTCAAGAAGCTGGTTATTTGTATTTATCAAAGTTAATGTGTAATAAACCAAAAGTAAGAGTAGCTAGAGGTACTAGGCAGGGACAATGTATATCTACAGAAGCACGGTTGATATATATATATATGAGTATAGATGAAATATTAACGAAAGGTTACTATTTTGCTCTTACGCGGAAATGTATACACGAATTTATATGAGTCGTGAATATCGTATTTCTTTATTTAATTATTATAGTAAGTTTATTTCTAACGACCTACCTCACTCTAATTGTTTATTACTAAAAATCCTTCGATGAAGCCATTATTACAAATTCATTATATAAATAAACGAATAATATCTGACAGTGATTAAAATTACTATAAAAAAAAAACGCTTCGATGCAAATCTTTAGATAGTGTTTAATTTTAAAAAATTTGGTGTTTTATTCCAAAAGCTACTTGATCTGCTGGTTCCTTATTAATATCTCGATTAAGATAAAGTATGTCGAATGAAAAAGGGTTTNAATTAAAATTAAGTATGTCAAATGAAAAAGGGATTATTAAAAAATATTATTTCTCATAAAAAAATAATGTTGATCCATACACTTTTCAACATGTCATAGCATTATAAAGTTAAAAATGTAAAACATAAAATCGATAATTTTCACACAAAAATAGCATTTGGTAGCCATTTTCACCATGAAAACAAGTCCAGAGGTCAAATTTTTTTTTTCCATATTAAAGTACATTACATACATACAAATCTTTAATATAAGATACATAAAAAAGTGTCAGACCTTCCGGAACATTTTCAAAAGTTAAGTTGAAAAAGTTAATTTTTTGTGAAAAAGTTGTCATTTTAAATCCCCCCTGTGGGCAGGTCAAGTGTCAGATTTACAAAAAATATATACCAAATGATAGATAAAGATATCTAGTATTTATAAAAAAAAATTATATTGATATGTTCATTTTTGAAAATGTTACGGCAGTTTTTAGTAAAAAAAATTGAAAAAATTTCAATAATTAGCGATTTTTAAATTTGTAATTTTTTTGGAGGTTTCCCCCATTTACGGAGAACGAATGAAATTTTTTCAATTTTTAAGGGTGATATCTTCAACTAGATACGATTTGTGATCTTTTGACGTATCGTTGAAAGAAATCCGTTCGGTGAGAGCTGAGTAAAAGTGGTAACAGACACATAAAAAAAAAAAAAAATAAAAAAAAAAAACATATCATAGTAAAACCAATACCTTCTCAGCTTCGCATCGAACCTAAAAATGATTGAAATTTAGAAACAAAAATTTTTAGTTAAATATTAAAAATTATTTTAAATAGTACTATTATCTATATGTAATATAATATAAACTATATCAATCACTAGTTGATCATTAAATTTTATTATTAAAAATTGTTAGGTATATTTATGTTGTCATATTTTCTATATCGTAAAACATTAAATTTATACTTAAATTTCTTTGGCATTTCACAAAAAATCCGAGGTCAAATACAGCTTACCCTCTTTAAAGAACTATACTTTTAATAATTAACGCAAATAATATTTTAAATATCAAGTGAATGGTGGTCCTACGTTATAGAGAGGCAATTTTTTTTCAAAAAATTAATCAATACACCCCCACATATTGTTTGAATAGTAAAAAAAATAAAACCTACCAAATTTGGTCGTGATAAATCAACTTTAACACGTGCCACAAGAGGATTGAAAATCGAGCCTGAGGGGTAGTTTTTCAGTTTTTTGAACTTAACTCAAAATCTATTAAAGTTACAATAAAAGTTAATAGAACTTGATTTGTAAACCTAAATATTTACTATAAAAAAAACATTTATGGTTTTTATCAAAAAGTCAATACTTTTCCGTAAAAATTAAAAAAATTTTCTTTTTATTTTTAGTATAAAAATATTTTACCAACTGTTCGTCACACAATAAAATATTTCATACAAAAGTAACTTGAAATTAAATTTGTTAAATTTAAGTTCTTATACAATTTTTTATAAAAATAAAAATTATGTGATTTTAAGTTATCTTTAGTAATATTAAGAAATGTATTATATTTTATAATTTATTCTTCAATAATAAAATATAAAAAATTGTGTATTAATGAAAATTATAAATCAGTCTATAACTAATTCAAAATATATTCAGGATTAAAAATAATATTTAAAATTTTTTTTCTTTTTATTAACAAACAATTGTTTAACAACAATTAAAAATATTTATTTAATAATTTTAATAAAACTCTATTAGATAGCCCTTATACTTTTTACAACGACAAATTACTAATGTAATATTATTTTTCAGAAATTATTCATTGCAAGTATCATATTATTAGTTGTTTTACAAAAATGTGAAAAGGTATTGACCAACTCTAATAATCTCGATGACGCAACAGTATTACCGGATGAACCAAAAAGTAAATGTTAAAAACTTATTTACGTATGTATCCCAAAGTTAAAACACTTGGTCTTAATAGTAGGTATATAAAATACCTTTGGAAACAAGCGCAATTGCGGATTGTACAATGAAACCCAAGAGTTATTTGTACGAGTTATTTGTACTTTTTACTAAAGAAGCTTAATTATTAATTTATTAAATAATTATTAATTTAAATGTATATATTAATAATAATTTTTATTATTACTATTACTGATTTTTTTCTTTTGAAAAATGGTTGGATTTATCTCATTTAAATAAATAGAGTAGTAATAAAAACAAACTATTCAAATAAATATAAAGTTAAATCCAACTGTTTGAAAAATGTATGGATCAATATAATTAGATGCATGATGTCTTTACTTATCATTTGGTATATTTTTTTTATAAATCTGACCCTTTACCTTCCCACAGAGGGAGATTCAAAATGACAACTTTTTCACAAAAATTAACTTTTCAACTTAACTTTTGAAAGTGTTTCGGAGACTGACACTATTATATAACTTAAAATAAAGCTAATGTAATAATCTTTATTATGGAAAAAAAAATACGGACTTTAGTTTGTTTTCATAGTGAAAACTAACATCAAAATTAATAAAAAAAATAAGATTTTTGTACAAAAATTCTTTTTTATATACCTCTTTCATTCGACGTACTTTTTTTAAAATAAAACCATTACCCTTTATATATTTATATATTGTTAATATATAAATATATATATTACACTTATAAATCATAAAACTTGTAATCAGGATATAAATAAGGAAATAGGAGATCATGTAGCTTTTGGAATAATCCACCAATTTTTTAAAATGAAACACTATCTACAGATTTGCGTTGAAGCGTTTTTTATGATAGTGACTTTAATCACTATCAGATATCATTATACTTGACCCAACTATGCCAAGTCCCCACTGTGTTGGGTTTTTTTATTCTGATATTATTACTATTGTCTTACATTACCATAGACTAATTATATAGAGATTATTGAAAGGCATTATGCAAATAATAATTATCCAATAACAAATAAAAAAATTGCTTCTATTAAAAACAGCTAGGAAAGATCTTATTATGAATTTTGCGAAGTAAAACTTAGCAGTGATCGATTATTTATCACACTGACCATTTTTTAAAAAAAATTATTGTCATCACTGCGTGCACATGATACTTGGTTAACCCAGTTGTTGTATTTTTAGTATGAAAGTCAACATCAAATAGTTAAACGGAAAATAAGTCTTTATTGAGAAACAATATAATTGTTAATGGTGTGTGTGTGTCGGTGACCAGTAGTTGACAATCTCCATTACTAATTTTTTTAATATTTATTAATACGTAACTCCTCTTTCCTTATAAAATTATAATACACTTATATGTTATATAATTACTAACACATAAATAAATATTGAAATTTTATGAGAGAGTAAGATTTAGTTTAGTTTACCGTTTATAACTAGATAAGATGTGTATTCATATAGACAGAGATGTTTACATAGTGTAAAATTATTTGTTGTTATTTGTAGTCGGATGGACAGAAACTCTAAATTGGTTTTTTAATTCTAACAGGTCGGGGAAATTTATTGTAGAGCGGTATGGTTGATTCTGTATGGTCATTGTTTTCTATGTCAGTATTTTCACCTACGGTGTATAACGAACCACTTGTTGTGTTTAGTAATCAATTTTGACTGTTGTGTCTTGTCCACGTGGTACCTTGATCTAATGTAAATTTGTGTATTTTGTCACTTACGTTTTCAGTGACAGTAGCTTTTTGCCAGTTTTCTAATATGTTTCTATAATCTTTTTCAAGTACATAAACACCCTCTTTTACATTTATATTTCTATTGCTCCCATATTTTATCTGAGAAATTTGACTATTTACTACTACCTCATTAGTGCTAGATATTAGTAAATCAAATATTGTTATAGTTGAATGCCTTAAAATTAACTTAGCTGGCGTCTCGTGTGTTGTTGTAAGTGGTGTGTTTCTATGCATCAGCAAAAATTTGTTTAACTAGTCTATAGAGAATGAGCATTTTTTTTAGGAATTTTAGAATTTTGTCACCTGATTCAGCACAACCCACTGGATGGAATGTGCTCCCACTAAATGTCTAATGCCTAATTTCTACAGTAGTTTTCGAATTGAATGACACTAAAACATTTCGCACCATCATTTGTTATTGTACGCGGTATTCCAAAACGAGTGATCAACTCTGAAAATTTCATTGATGACCGCACTGGCGAGTAGTGTATAATCCCCACTATTAATTTATATAATATTTATCAATACGTAACACCAGTTATTGTCAAATATATCATAAAAACAGTGCTTTAGATAAGATAAAGTTGACTTTTGATCTAGGTTTTTTAAAATAGATATACTATTAAATATTCCCCACCACTGTGTGTGATCTTAAGTTTGCTTTTAACAATCATTTGAGTTACACTTAGAATTATCTTAGAAACGTAATTAAAACATAAAAACTTTAGTTAGAAAACATATGATCCATCAGTTATACCCAAGATAAACAGTTGTATAACGATACAATTATTGACGTCTTACCTAAATCAATAAAAATCATCTAAATCAATGTTGCAGATTAAAAAATTGCACTGAAGCAGGATCACATAAAGAGATCCGAGTTCATAGTCAGTGTACCTTTTGTGATCAAGGTTGACTTAAAAAAAAAAACAAAAATATTTTGCTAAAAAATATGTGAACTTATTTGTACATATTATATATTAGAAATTTGCTATGAAGGTTTTGGAATTATGACAAAATGATTTCACTTTCTATTATTATATTTTGAAGTTTATTTATTTCAACATAAATTTTATTATTATACATAGAATATGTTGATATTACACTGGAGTAGGAAATTACTCCATGTGAATAATTTTTACAAGGAAATACAAGAGTGCAGATTCGGGATAATAATTAGATTTAATGAAAATGTCTATCAATACTAAATACAATACGATTTGAATCAAAATCATATAAATGAATTAGTGTTTTTTGTAAAATATTATTAAATAGTCACTCAATTGTAATTAGGTGTTTTTCGAACAACATAAAATGAATAGAAATAAAGAGTGTAAATAATAAAATAATATAATTAAACGTTAACAAAATTTCTTATTATCATAAATTATTATTTTTTAGATTGTCTGATATGTCTTGAAGAAGTAAAAGTAATTGATTGTAAACATCCATGTTGTTCTGGGACATTCCATCAAAAATGTTTAAATGATTGGTTAAGTTATGGAGTAATTTCATGTCCAAATTGCAAAGGAAATCCACTTGAAGGTAAGTAGGGTAATTTGGAGAGAGCTGGTTCCCCCCGCCTCACTCACTCACCATCCTTGCGGCGGAGGAAGTGTACGGGGGGATTAAACCCAACGTAAACTAACCTAATGGAATGGAGGGGGAAACCTTACGTGAACTAACCTAATGCGGGGGGAGGGAGAGGATGAAACCCAATGTTTTCTAAGAATTTTATCTTCGACCAGCAGACGCTTAGATAAGCATATTTCTAGCATCGAATGTACAAATAATTTCTAAGAATTTTACCATCGACTACCAGACGCTTAGATAAGCATATTTCTGACATCAAAGATATCATTATATTATAACGCTCATAAGAGTCTGTAATTTTATGAGAATAATTTTGACGCTGTCTGTGTATTACTAAATGTATAGCTATAATTTCTAAGAATTTTATCATCGGCTACCAGACGCTTAGGTAAGCATATATTCAACATCAAATGTACAGCTATAAATTCTAAGAATTTTATCATCGGCTACCAGACGCTTAGGTAAACATATTTCCAACATCAAAGGTACCATTATATTATATAGCTCATAATAGTCTGTAATTTGATATGAGAACAATTGCGGCGCTGTCTGTGTATTATTAAATGTATAGCTATAATTTCTAAGAATTATATCATCGACTACCAGACGCTTAGGTAAGCATATTTCCAACATCAAAGGTATCACCGTACAATAACGATCACTGTCGTATGCATTTTATGATAAAAATGATACCACTGGATGTGTTTCACGCCTACGTATTTTATTCTTTACTATATAACCGGTGAAACACTTCTTGTACTGTCACATTTGTTTTTTAATTATTATTGACGTGCAGTTGTCTTTTTGAAAACCAGAAATTTATTATTTAATAATTTACACGTATAAATAAAACCATGATCCAGCAAGATCAAGCGTCTTCTACACAAGGTATGTAAAATTTTCCAATTATAAACTTATTTTATTTTAATAAATTTATTTTTAAAATATTTTTAATTTTTAAATTCATTAATTTATTAAAAATAAAAAAATAAATCCAATACCTAATTTTATTATCAATTTTATTTTAATTTTATTATAAAGTGATTTTGTTAAGAAATTGGTATATTAATAATTGGCAAGTAATGTGATTATTAAGAAAATATTGTTATACTACCTGTTACTAATAATAATGTAATTGAGTTTTTTCAAAAATATTTGACTTCGACGTGATGCCTAGAAGATATTAATTATGCTGTGATGCGTTTGTTGTTTATTTACCTAAAAATCCATATACAGAGTGTTCAGTAAGTCATTGTTTGTAACAATGAGAAGAATAGAAACCCGTTTCCTGACTTACTGAACACCCTGTATAATTACTGAACGGGTCATAGATTATTGTAAAATAACATTAAACATGTGAGAGGGTGAAGTATTAGCTATGCACAGGTATAGATCATTAAGTACAGTTTTTTAATTAAATACCATATCTCACCACCTCGATATGAATCATTTGTTTACTTGTAACACTTTATGCTGAACAAGTACGCATGCAAACTGACATTCAATCAATTAAACTGTATATTTAATCACAAAAAAAAAAAAAAAAA
>NW_026099573.1:9841317-9872603 GCF_025091365.1 Daktulosphaira vitifoliae | reverse complement strand
TTTTTTTTTTTTTTTCATATACATATTTCAATTTTACATCCTGAAATTTAACATTTTTACACGTGATAATGAATACTGTACAAGTATGTGCGGACAAATCCTCCATACAAATGCCTTATTATTTAACCGATACATGTATAGACGTCTTTATTTTAATAATAGTTAATATTATTTTTTAATATCATTATAATAATTCTGTTGCAGTGATTGATATTTCAAAGCAGAACGATACAATTACATTCCCGTCTTTTGACTTACGTATTGAGATTGAAGCATCAACCACGTTCCCGCTAATACGGCTGTATATGCTCTAATAATATCATACAATGTATTTACTTATACACCTTTTGACGGAACTGTCCGTATGTTTTAAGTTTATAATAAGTTTATTATAAGAAACTAGTACAATATATAAAGTTATTGTTTATAAATTATTAATGTTAGTTAATTTTCTGTCGTGATTGGGTTTCTGCCATTGTGAAGTCCATGGACTATAACTATTTTCTCGGGTATACACTGTTGTATTGAAAAATGTTGGTCCATCATTTTCATCGCACATTTCTTCATCTTTTTCCTAAAACATAATTATATATTTAATAACAATAAAAGTTATGAAAATCTATGTTCATTATACTCACATTAATTTGAAGCGTACCCTCGGACCATGACTTGACCCAATGATCAACTATTACGTTGTACGCTAAATTCTTCAGCTCGCTTATGTAATTACTGTCGCTTTTAGGAATAGTATCGCATATTTCTTTGTCGTTCAAACTTCTTATAAAATTAATCATTTCATCATTGTTTGATTGTTNGATTTGCTGACCCCCCTATGAAAATATGTGATTTTTCCTGATAAATGAGCATGAAATCGTTGATAAAGTCACAGTGTCATCAAGAACCATCAGCTCTAAAAAGTAGACTCTACTCTATGAATAATATGGCTGTCGAACCTGTAAGAAAACAGCACTACATTTATATCGCACCAACACCGCCAGCCGAGATGATTGACTCTAGCAGTTACACTATTGCGTTCAGCGACAGAAAATTTTTGCAAGTGGGCCTGAATCCAAAGGATGACTTCAATGTTACGGTATGCATTATTACTCCTTCACGATATATTAGTATGTCAGCAGATTGTTTAAATATTATTTACGGCATGAGGGATGAAATAACATTATTTCTACAATCACCTCCGGTAAAAGGAGAGAACATTATGTTATACCAAAATGTCGATTTTAATATAACCAAAGTATTGTACCGTGATACCATGCATTTAGTATTAGAATCCAGAATAGTGGATGGGTGTCGAGTGTTATTGAATAACGGAAACATTAATAGACTTATGGACTAACAGTGTACTATTAACAGTGCAATATCAAGAAAAATAAAAACATGTTTACTATTAAGCCGTCAAATAGACCGAATTATACAATACGCCGACGGTAGATGGTCGGTCTCTAAAATTCAACAATCAAACAATGATGAAATGATTAATTTTTTTTTTTATATAGTATATTTATTTCATAATAATAATAATAATTACAAGGTGAATAATAAATGTTTACATGTTTATGTAAAAAATGTTAAAATATACGGACAGTTCTGTCAAAAGGTGTATAAGTAAATACATTGTATGAAATTATTAGAGCATATACAGCCGTATTAGCGGGAACGTGGTTGATGCTTCAATCTCAATACGTAAGTCAAAAGACGGGAATGTAATTGTATCGTTCTGCTTTGAAATATCAATCACTGCAACAGAATTATTATAATGATATTAAAAAATAATATTAACTATTATTAAAATAAAGACGTCTATACATGTATCGGTTAAATAATAAGGCATTTGTATGGAGGATTTGTCCGCACATACTTGTACAGTATTCATTATCACGTGTAAAAATGTTAAATTTCAGGATGTAAAATTGAAATATGTATATGAAAAAAAAAAAAAAAATATGTTTAAAGATCTATACCTGTTCCCGTACATCATCATGTCACATGCATAACACTAGAAACAATTGCTAATTATGATAGCATTAAAGTATTATTAATATTATATACAAATTATGAAAAATAATTAACTTAAAATAATACAAACTTATTAATATTTACAAATTATATATACCACTCTGAATACTCATCTACAGTCTCGCCATCCGAATTAAAATTAACGATAGGCATTGTACATTCATCTTGTTTATGTGATACAATTAAGTTGTACACACAAACAAGATCTATCGCACGACGATGTTTAAATTCTCTCCTCAACTTCTGACTGTTACCTGTAAATAAGCTCAATCTTTCCGTGCAATTAAAATAATCTAAGTAAACATAATTTTCAACCTTTATAAAAAAAATTAGTCTAGTCCAATAACTTTTAGTTTTAATTTTATTATTATTATAAGTATTACTAATAAATTTTCTACCGTTAAGCCAACGTTGATGCCCATAATCAGATTTCGTGATAAATAATCTTTCATATAATTCACGCAAATAAATCTCCAGATCGACCGATGAGCGATCAATTAATTCATTAATAATCACGTCATATTTTTCATATTCAGCATTATTAACGAAATAACTGATCACTACATCGGCCCAAATGTCGATATATCGGCGTGTATGGTAGGCATCTCTTAATAATACCCTATGTTGATAACATTTATTGGTTTCACAATTACAATATTTAAAATTGTAATCTCCTATTTTTACATTTAAAATATATGTTAACGATTTATATTGATTACTATTACCAATTTATTTTACTCACTTGTGACATTGAAATCCTTAATACATTTCTCGTACAAATTTTTTATCGTACTCATTTTTTTTTTTTAATAAATTAATGAATTTAAAAATTAAAAATATTTTAAAAATAAATTTATTAAAATAAAATAAGTTTATAATTGGAAAATTTTACATACCTTGTGTAGAAGATGCTTGATCTTGCTGGTTCATGGTTTTATTTATACGTGTAAATTATTAAATAATAAATTTCTGGTTTTCAAAAAGACAACTGCACGTCAATGATAATTAAAAAACAAATGTGACAGGACAAGAAGTGTTTCACCGGTTATATAGTAAAGAATAAAATACGTAGGCGTGAAACACATCCAGTGGTGTCATTTTTATCATAAAATGCATACGACAGCGCTCGTTACTGTACGGTGATACCTTTGATGTTGGAAATATGCTTACCTAAGCGTCTGGTAGTCGATGATAAAATTCTTAGAAATTATAGCTATACATTTAATAATACACAGACAGCGTCAAAATTATTTCTCATAAAATTACAGACTCTTATGAGCGTTATAATATAATGATATCTTTTATGTCAGAAATATGCTTATCTAAGCGTCTGGTAGTCGATGGTAAAATTCTTAGAAATTATTTGTACATTCGATGCTAGAAATATGCTTATCTAAGCGTCTGCTGGTCGAAGATAAAATTCTTAGAAAACATTGGGTTTCATCCTCTCCCTCCCCCCGCATTAGGTTAGTTCACGTAAGGTTTCCCCCTCCATTCCATTAGGTTAGTTTACGTTGGGTTTCGTCGTTCCCCCCATCATTGCATTAGGTTAGTTTACGTTGGGTTTAATCCCCCCGTACACTTCCTCCACCGCAAGGATGGTGAGTGAGTGAGGCGGGGGGAACCAGCTCTCTCCAAATTACCCTACTAAGGTATATTAAAAAAAAAAAATGAATAAATAATTAAATCATTCGTTTAAATTTAACTCACATAACTCTATTCATTTGTAAGAAATATATTTTTGAAGCTAAATTATAAAAATTAATTATTTCTCAGCTTCGCATTGCTAAACAGAATTTGATAGAAAATAAGTAGCTCAGAGAATTTTTTTTCAATATTCATGGATTTTTTTAAATTAATTAATTATTACTGTCTATTTCATCATTGAAAAAATTCTCTCAATTTTAGAAATTGAAAAAAATATTTTAAAATTACATTACCATAAAAATTTGTATTTTGCAACAAATATTTTCTGCAATTTATAACGACTATAATTTTTTTTAAATACTGAACATGATAAAATTTCAATAAAACCGATAATAAGGGTTCTTTTGTTATATTTTTTAATGAAAAAGCTAAGCCAAAGAAGGCATTGAAAGAGACCAACCACGCATGTGAAAACGTTTCAGATCGTCTTCAATATTAATCTATATTAAGTTAAAGTTTATAATGTGAACTACATAATTGAAAAAATTTTATTAGATGAACGTTGTACTATTAGAAATTGGATGTTAGAGTAAAAAAAATGGACAATTTTTACAAGATAAAATTATTGTACATTCAATTTTAGAAAATGTTCAGCGATGTTTGCTACTAATTAGTGATTAAGTCAAAAAATAGATGCGGTAGAATAAATTTTAAGAATTTGAGAAACTGATGTTAAAATTTCTTACGAAATTCACCTTAATATTGTAGACAACAATAATTTTAACATACCAGATGCTTTTCTCCATTTCAACCACTCGCACATAGAGCAAACTCTTACATCCTCGTCAATACCATCGTTCTTTTGCACAACTTATCCTAAATACTTATAACTTTCCGTCTCATGAACACTAATTCATTGATCTACTTTCTTGTCAACCATCCAATACTCTGAACCATTATAGCTGGTCACACTGTAGTCTTATATAAAATAAAATAGATATTTTGCACAAATAATTGTAAATATTGAGAGGTGACGACTTTTTGTGAAGTCGCCACCCTCATGGCTCCATTGCAAAAGGAAAGTCAGGTCGCCAACCACTTAGACGAGGGTCTTGATCATAAAAAAACAACATCCAGACCTAATTGGATTTAAAAAAAAAATTGAACAATAAGTGAACCAAATAATATTAAATTAAATAATATATATACTATGATAAAACAAAGTGAATGGTTGAATAAAAAAAATTGTTTATATATATATACTAAAATATAAAGTATTGTTATAGACTATAATAGACTGATACCTTGTAAATAAAACAAAATATGTTTTGTAGTGGTGGACATACTTTAGTATGTCGAAGACCATTACCTTAAAACTAGGAAGAATTTTTAAAGGTAAAAAAAAATAAGATACACGTGAATATTGAAGATATTCACACAATAAAAAATTTCGGTTGATTAAGAATATTAAGAGAACTTTATTAAATAATGATAGTAAAGTTAATAGTGGACAAATTCCGAAGGTAAAAACCACTCTGAAAATGAAGGGACAAGAGAAAAAAAAACAATTATTAAGACAAAAAAAAATTTTAACCATAACTTTTAGACACTACACGTGAAGTGTCTTCCTCACCGGAACAAGTCCGTGTACTACAGGCGCGATGGATAATTTTTGTAATCGGGTTGGCCGGACCGTACTTTGGCACTGTGGAAATAATATATATATTTATTGAGTATACATGACACACCATTGACCAATAACCTAATAAATATCAATACTAGCTCATAGTAAATAATGAGCAAAGAAAAAAAAATACATGTATAATATAAGCAATAAATTTTAACGGAACAAGGGTCAAAACATTAATGTATAACAAAAAATATATACGATACCCAGTCTCGGATGGAACTCATCCGAAGATGGTGATTTCGCCGCCGAAAAAAGGCCGACGTCTTATAACAGCTAATACATAGTAAAAAAAAAATGTCACACGCGGATAAAAATTGTTGGCTGTACGCATACAGCAAAGTACCACGACGGCGGTTCTAAGGTAAGAGAGAGTATATTTCGGGTGAGACACACCGACAACGACGACCACGTTTGGGAGAGGGTATCGGCTTAACAATTTACAAAATATAAAAAAAATAAAAGTATGAACAATATTAAAATAATACAGTTATTGACAGTGGTGGCCAGTGTATGTGTCATACAGGGAACGATTATTAAATTGATAAAGAATATTGTGTGTTTAGCGTTCACCTTGACAGCAACAGTACAGTTTTCTGATTACACGGCCGGATATAACGTACGCGCGGCCATTAGCAAAGCAAAAGAGTAAATTTATCTATTCCACATGAAATGATAATAGATATAAACTTCACATTTTGTCACGTTACAGAAACCACCCTGAGAAGATTTGACGTAAAACGACAAAACTTCTCAAGAGATTGAACTGACAAAAATGGAACTTGAAAGAAAAGACAAAACAAATTTTTAAGATCAGTGTAGAATTATTGATTAGGATTTCTGTACTTCCGCAAAAAGATTATATTATATGTTCGCTTAATCTTCCCATTATCAGGATCTTAGAGGACATATGAACTAGTATTTTTGACATCTACAATAATTTATGGACCATCATACAACATAAAAATGTACTGATTATTTTGTCCAGCACCTGAACTTAATTTATGTGATCGCACCAACACAGTATCTCCGATATTAAAAGTAGTGTGTGGATCTATGCGATCATGATGTTGTTTTCGAGCAAATGCTTTGGTAAATTGAGTTTCACGTGCTATCTCAAACTTTGTTTTGAGCGGAATATTAATACCTGGTGGAAAATCTATCATAGTTTGAACCAATGACTGATGTCTTTCTGGAAAGAAAAGTTCAATAGGACTAAATTTAGTGGACTCGTGAATGATGTTATTCAAAGCTCATTCGATATATGAAACGTAGCGAGGCCATTTAGCATGATATTCAGAACAATAAGTACGAAACAAGCGTCCTATTTCTCGCATCACCCGTTCTGTCGAATTTGACTGTGGGTGATAAACACTTGTCAATGTAAGTGGAATTCCAAGCATCGATAACTTAGACTGCCAAACTTTACTAATAAATTGTTTGTCATGATCAGAGACTATAATTTTGGGTTTACCCCGTTCCGGTATATAATTATTAATTTTTCGATTAATTGCCACAATCAACCGGTGTTGCCAAAACACCGGTAGCTTTTTTTAATGGATATAGTTGAACAAATCGAGAAAAGTGATCCATTACCACAATCATCCAAGCATCGATAACTTAGACTGCCAAACTTTACTAATAAATTGTTTGTCATGATCAGAGACTATAATTTTGGGTTTACCCCGTTCCGGTATATAATTATTAATTTTTCGATTAATTGCCACAATCAACCGGTGTTGCCAAAACACCGGTAGCTTTTTTTAATGGATATAGTTGAACAAATCGAGAAAAGTGATCCATTACCACAATCATCCAAGCATCGATAACTTAGACTGCCAAACTTTACTAATAAATTGTTTGTCATGATCAGAGACTATAATTTTGGGTTTACCCCGTTCCGGTATATAATTATTAATTTTTCGATTAATTGCCACAATCAACCGGTGTTGCCAAAACACCGGTAGCTTTTTTTAATGGATATAGTTGAACAAATCGAGAAAAGTGATCCATTACCACAATCAAATAAGATACTCCATTTCAACCAGCAGGCAATGGTCCATACAAATCAACAAACACAAACTCATTTGGAGCATTGTATTGAATATTTTTCATAAGTCCTTCGACTCGACAAGTTTGAGGTTTTGATCAGTTATGACATTTACATGGTTAACTAGTAAAAAAACTCGACACTTTGAGCAGGCAAAGACAATGGAGAGTAATTCAATTTCAGTAATTGAATAATTTTTTTCTGCAGAATTGAGCAGGCGGCTAGCAAAAGCAATTGAATTACGTTAACCAGACGAATCAATTTGAAAAAGTTCAACTCCTAAACCAAGTTTGGAAGCGTCTGTTTGTATACAAAACTCAGCATTAAAATCTGGATGTACTAAAATAACATTAACAAATAAAGACTTAATAAGTTCAAACTGTTTTTTATTTTCTTCGGTAAATTTCCAAGTAGGTAATGACAACAATTCAATTAATAAGTTCATCAGAGACGCATGGTAGCCTAAAAATTTCCGATAAAAATTTCAAAAGCCTATGAAGGATTGTATGTCTTTTTTATTGCGTGGATTCTTATAATTTTGTACAGCTTCTAATTTACTGTTGTCCATGGTCAAACCTTGAGGAATAATAATATGTCCCAGGAATTAAATTTTTTCCTTGAAGAACTTGCATTTCGATATTTTAAGGGTCATTCCAGACTTAAGTATGTTTTCGAACAACTCTGACAAACACTGCAGGTGATCATCAAAAGACACAGTAGAAATAAGTACATCATCTACATAGGTTTGAATTTTATTGATATGTTCTGAAGTAGAATTAAATGAATAACTGGCAAGGGACGCTTCCAAAGCTTTTCCAAAAGCAGTATTTGATATATTCAGACCAAATAGTATACGCGTAAATGAATATGTACGACCATTATACACAAAAGACACATATTTCCGTACCGTTGGATAAAGTCCAATTTGCCAATAACCAGATGAAAAATTAATAGATGAAAAAAGCTTTTTCCCAAAAAATCTTGCCAATATCTCGTCTAAAGGTGGAGAAGAATCCCTCATTGGAACTATAATAGCATTTATACGTCGAGCATCTAAACAAAGTCTAACTGATCCGTCTGGTTTTTTCACACAGATGATCGGGTTGGCATAAGGTGACGAATTACGTTCAATCACCTCCCATTCAAACATACGATTTAATTCTTTCTCGGCCGCTGGACGCTGTTAGAATGGTATTGGATACGGCTTCACCTTAAATGGCTCATCTTTAATAACATCAAAACGACACGTGTACAAGTTGTTTAGCCTAGGTCTGTCGTTAAAAGCAGTCCGACAGGTAAACAACACTTCAGACAATTTCGATTTGTGCTCAGTACTTAAATTTATTATAGATTTAACTTGGTGACGGATATCGTCCATTACAGGGTTGATTAAATCAGTCATAAGATACATGCAAACTGGATTCTCCGTAGAAGGAGAAACCACAGACACCCTTTGAGTCCCTGACACTGCCTGGTCAGGCTCAGACATATACAGGGTGATTTTTTTTATCATAACCCACTCAATTACTTACAGAATAATAATAATTAAAAAATTTTTTTTTATTACTATCTTTAGTTACACATTATTCTTGAATTATTTACTATGTAATACTTTTTAAGTTCATCCCTTATGCCTGTTAAGGGTGTCAACTTTGTTTTTTTAAATGGTAACACGTATTTATAATTTAATAAAATTTTTGAGTTTTTAAATCAATAGTAAATGGTATTTGAATTTTTAATGAAACTTAATTTGTTTATTAGATATAAACATTTGAAGTTTCAAATTTTTGAGTTAATATACATGTATAATACACTAGGGATAAAAATTACAGGTAGCTAATTGGTTTTTTATGACATCGATATTAGCAGGTACAAAGCATTGTTATTATCAATGGTAGTAAGGCACATTGTTGTGAGTTTATAAATACACTAACTGACAATACAGAATGTATATCTATTGATAGTCATAATTGATAATAAACAATCCGTGACTGTGATAGCAATATCATAAAAAACCAATTAGCTACCTGTATTTGTAATCCCTTGTGTATTATACATGTATATTAACTCAAACATTTGAAACTTTAAATGTTTATATCTAATAAACAAATTAAGTTTCATTAAAAATTCAAATGCCATTTATTATTGAATTAAAAACTATTTTTCGAAATTAAAAAAATATGGTTTTAAATATATAGTAAAATATAATAATATTCTTTTAATGAAAGTTTTTTTTAAAGGTATTCGCATTTGCTTTAAGTGTAGACTAACTAAAAATGATGATGAGTTGGTAAACAAGAAATGTTGCGATAAAGATTTATGTAAAAATTGTTTTAATAAAATGAAAACTGAATGTTTTTGCGGAAAAGACTTAATTGAAGGTATTTTATACTTATTTCAGGTTTAAAAATTGTTAGTATCGATCACATTTAAAGTGCCAGATTGAGTAATTTAGGATAATTTAAATTTTATATGCAAAATAATAGTATTATAATGGCTCTATTATTTCACCAAGATTTTATTTTAGTTTCGGTCCAAGCCGAGAAGGTATTAGTTTTACTATGATGTTTTTTGAATGAAAAAATTTCCCTCGTTGCCCGTTTTCCTCGTTTGAAAAAAATGTCAATTTTTAAACTTGGTTATTTATTGACTTTTTAAACTTCTTTCACTTAAAAGTATCATAACTTTTTGAAAAATTATTGAATCAAAACACACATTTTTTATGATACTTATTATTAATAGATAATTTATTATCATTTGGTATATATTTTTGAATATTTGATTCTTTACCTACTCATCTAGTCATCTCCATGACACCGCCCGAGACGCATCGCACCGTTTTCTTCCAAGGTCAATGCATCTTTTGCTTATTTGCTTTCTTTTTTTTAATTCTATTAATATCTAGTTTTGTACACGTTATTTGTAATTGTTGTATTATCTTATTTCTTGCTCGAATAAACGGTTTTGGGCTGATTTTTTGTTATATAATTAAATTGTGTCAACTAGTATTTTATTCATCACCAGTGTAGAACTGGTAGCTTCGATGCATATGTGAAAATAGTGTTTAATTTTAAGAAATTGGTAGATTACTTCAAAAGCAACAATAACTGTTTTTTCCTTAATTTTATCTCAATTAGTTTAATAATTAGATTATTTAGAAATATTTATAATTATAATTATAATATATGAATAAATAATAATTATAGTAATAAAATTTAGTATGAAATTAATATTCAATAATTTAATATTGTAATTTTTACGGAGATATTATAGAAATAATAAAATAGTTGAAAATTACTTTACTTTTAATGCGAATAAAAATTTAAAGGGCTTGATGCAATACTTTTCAATTAATATATTTTATTACTAATAGCAAAGTTATAAGTTTTATACACTGTACTACAAAGTACTTTCATCAAAAACAAAATCAAATTTTCACGCTTTATTTAAATGTGCAATTACACTTTTTCTATCACTTCTAAGTTGTAATATTAAAAAATAAGTATTTACATATAAAAAACCCAGCACAGGAAAGTCGCGGCACAGTGGTGACGTGGCATAGTTGGATCAAGTATAGGTGGATTATTCCAAAAGCTACATAATCTGCTATTTCCTTATTAATATCGTGATTTAGATAAAGTATGTCGAATGAAAAGGGATTATTAAAAAATATTTCAATAAGTTATAGCATTATTAAGTTAAAAATGTGAAAAATAAAATGTTCACATAAAAATAGCATTCGGTAACCATTTTCAACGTAAAGACAAAATAAAATCCAAAATTTTTTTTTTCCATGATAAATTATATTACATTACCTTTAATTTCAGATATATATGAAAGTGTCAGAATTCCCTGAACACTTTTAAAAGTTAAGTGTAAAAGTAAATGGCAGTTATAAGTTGAAAAATGTTTGAAAATTAGCGATTTTTAAATTTTTAATTTTATTGGAGGTTTCCCCTATTTACGGGGATCGAGGGAAATTTTTAAAACTTTTTAGGGTAATGTCTTCGATTAGATACGATTTGTGATCTTTTACGCATCGTTGAAAGAAATCGGTTCGGTGAGAGCTGAGAAAAAGTGATAACAGACAAAAAAAACATATCA
Source organism: Daktulosphaira vitifoliae (assembly GCF_025091365.1). Taxonomy (NCBI): domain Eukaryota; kingdom Metazoa; phylum Arthropoda; class Insecta; order Hemiptera; family Phylloxeridae; genus Daktulosphaira; species Daktulosphaira vitifoliae. Next base: position 9,861,081 of record NW_026099573.1, on the reverse strand, counting down.
GAGTAAAACCAATCTCAGCTTCGCATCGAAGCTAAAAAAAATTTGTTCTCTGGATTTGCCTTTATGATGAAAATAACTACCGTATTCAAAAATATGTTATTTTTGTGTTAAAATTTTAGGTTTTGTGTTTTATTTTATTATAAAATACCTGACAAGGGGAGTACACTGATTTTCATAATTATATAAATCAAATTGATATAGAATAGTAAGTTAAACTTATTTAAATTTTTTTGCTTTTTTTAAATCGACAAAAATAACTTTGAAATTTGAACTAGCTTATATTGCCATTTTTTCAGTCGTCGGAAGCGACGTACGGTTGCTGAATCGGTAACAATTATGTCTTACGCGCTTAGGGTACAAGGTTTTAACCCGCGTATGGCAAGGAATTTTACTATATTTTAGGTTTTAGTTTCGATGAAAAGCTGAGAAAGTATTCTTTTATGACTTTCTTTTATTTTTTCTGCTTTAATTTGACCTACTATTTTCAACAATACATTAAATTATTACAATTTGTATCTAGTTGAATATATTACCCTCAAAAATTGTCAAAGTCCAGTGTATAAAACTTATAACTTTGTTAACTACTATAACTTTATCAAAAATGATAAAATCAATATAATTTTTTTTATATAGATGCATATGTCTTTACCTACCATTTGGTATATTTTTTTATTAATCTGCTGATCCATTATCTGCTCACAGGGGTATTCAAAATGACAAATTTTTTTTTTAATTAAAATAAATTAAAATTAAATTATTTTTTTAACATATAGAACGAAACATATGCTTTAATCCACCAAATATTGAAAAGATGTAGTATTTCCGAAACATTTTCAAAAGTTAAGTTGAAATAGTTCTATTTTTTATATGCGTTTTTAAGTTTTGAATTTCTCTTGCAGAAAGGTAAACTTTCCGATTAAAAAAAAAGTCTATTGAAAGAAAGGGGTATATACAGGGTGACACTTTTATATATATCTTAAATTAAAGCTAATGTAATATACTTTATTATGGTAAAAAAAAATTTCGGACTTTATTTTATCTTCATGGTGAAAACAGACATCAAAGTTAATAAAAAAAATTCTTTTTTAAATTTTTAACTTTATAATGCTATAACATATTGAAAATTGTATGGATCAACATAACTTTTTTATGAGAAATAATATTTTTTAATAATCCCTTTTTCATTCAGGATATTAATAAGAAAATAGCAGATCATGTAGCTTTAGGAATAATCCACCAATTTTTTAAAATTAAACACTATCTTAAGATTTGCATCGAAGCGTTTTTTTTGATAGTGATTTTAATCACTGTCAGATATCATTATACTTGACCCAACTATGCCACGTCACCACTGTGTCGCGACCCCCCGTGCTGGGTTTTTTAATTTTGGCTTCGATGCAAAGCTGAGAGAGTATTAATTTTACTATAATGTTTGTTTTTTTTATGTCTGTCGTTATTTAATCTAGCTCTCACAAGACCGATTTTGATGAACAATGTGTCAAAAGATCACAAATCGTATGGCTGTCATTTATTTTAGCTTCTGTGCGAAGCTAAGAAGTAAACTATTTAAAAAACAAATTTGTCCCTACAACCTATCTTCTATGTGTAAATGGCAGTCGAAGTTGAACAAATTTTTCATTCGACCTACTTCATTTTAATCAGGATATTAATAAGGAACTAGCAGATCATGTAGCTTTTGGAATAATCCACCAATTTTTTTAAATTAAACACTATCTAAAGATTTGCATCGAAGCGTTTTTTATGATAGTGATTTTAATCACTGTCAGATATCATCTATACTTAATCCAACTATGCCACGTCACCACTGTGCCGCGACCCCCCTGTGCTGGGTTTTTATAAAACAAGTTGCTATTTTGAATCCCTTTCAGTTTGAAAAAAAAATGGTATCATATAAAAGGGTTACTTTAAGGTTTCAATATTAATAAAAACAAAATGTAAATTTGTTCATTTTTCAAAAAGTTATAGCAGTTTTAAGAAAATAAAGTGATAAAAAATGCCAAAATTTATGAATTTTAAAAATTGTAACTTCTTGGGGGATTTACGCCATTTAAAAGGAATGAGGGAAATATACGATACGATTTGTCATCTTTTGACGTATCATTGAAAGAAATTGATCTAGTGAAATCTGAAAAATAGCAACAGACAAAAAATCACAGTAAAATTAATACTTTCTCAGCTTCGCATCAAAGCTAATAGTACAATTTTTGTAAAAAAAATTATATTCAAAAAAATTTACAAATTGTTGTTAATCTTATAAATCAAAGAATAACTAATCAGAATATACTTAAAGAAATAGGAGTAGATATTGCTTTTGGAATAACCACCAATTTTTCAAAATTAAACACTATTGATAGATTTGCATCAAAGAGTTTCTTATGGTAGTGATTTTAATAACTGTCATAATCAACTTTACTTTTTTCAACTATGCCACATCCCCACTATACTGCGACCTCAATTTACTTCCATTTTTTTAAATAGTGAGAGTTGACCTCTTACTTTCATGTTTTCTTATGTCATTAGTGCATGATTTAATATTGCGTAACAGTTTACATATAATATCGCGTGATTATTCCAAACCATATGCTTAATAAAAGGTGAGACTGGAGCAGATTTTATGATTTTCTTTTTTATCAAAATTTTAGTTTCATCGTTTTCGTCAGTTATTTAAATATTTTTGATTTTAAGTTTAAATATTATAGAAGTTATAAGCTCTCGAAATTTACCATATTTTATTATTTATTTACCCCAAATATGTATCACATTTGAATGTGCATGGTGCAGTAATTAAATATTTCATTAACGTAACNTGAATGTGCATGGTGCAGTACTTAAATATTTCATTAACGTAACAAAAATATATTTTTCAAATAATAATTGTTTAACTTAGTCAAATTAAATAGTTAACACAAATATAAATAGTAAGAACAGAAAGAGCATTTATATGATGCCATTCTTGTTAGTAGGGGTACAGAAGGGGGGAATTAAGCCGAACCTAATAGTCGGTTTCTTTACTAGGGTTGCACCAAGTGGAAGTGGGGGCAGTACTTTGTGAAGATCGGGGCTTAATAACGCACAAAAAACATACCAAAATTTGTATACGTTCTCCAATGGCACCAGCCTAAACCAGCTTCTCCTAGACTGGGTGTCGAGACTAATTTTGTCGCAGACGTTTTGTTGATTCTTTTTGGTGCATATACGAGAAATTATTCCTTCCGAGTCTTTAACATTATGTCCACCAAGGATTTGACTCGGACGTGTACCCCCATTGGGACTTTAAATAGTCCAGCTTCTGGGTCCACGCCAGATGAAGGTGTGCAGAGCATTGACTGCCTTTCTCAGGAGATCCGAACAGTGGTCGCACGTCAATTCGACTGCTTACTTATTAGCATTATATAATAAAATCACTATTAAATATAAAATTTAATATTGTGCTATTAATTTTTTAGTTACTATTTTCGAACCAATCCGTTTATGTACGAAGTGTGAATCGCAACAAGGAATCTACACTTATTCATCTCGATGCCCTCAAATTTTTTGTGAGAAATGTTTTAAAGTCCTATATAGAGAATCAAAGGGATATTGTCCTTATTGTGGTGAAAAAAAATTGAAGAAATCATTTTCATGTTTTTCTTAAGTGTAAATAACTGAATAAATACAACTATGACTATCTAAATTAAAATATACCAGATTGTTTCATTATTATTAAAATATGTTATCGTTAAATAAGAAAATAGCATAACATCAATTACTTGAACAAGGTGTGCAATTATGTACAATTATGTCCAAATGATGACATAATTAATACTCATGTAATGATACAGCTAATTTATTTGTTAAATATTTTTTTCAGCGTCCTCTCCTATTTCCATTGCTATTTTATCTTCTATAACAGAAAATTAAATCTTATTCTCATCTTCTTTCTAATGTTAATTTTAACCTACATTATATCATTACTAAAATTTTCTTGCTTAAAAATTATAAATTATTCATCCAGAAAAAATATTTGATACTACCATAAAAATAATTTATGGCTCATTTAAGCAGATTATTGTTGCCTTCGGTATTATAAAAACAAAATTAGTGATTAATTTCTATTTTGAATTAAAATCTTTAAACAATTAAAAAAACTAATGATTGATTGAATAAAAAAATTATATGAACAAAATTGTTTATGTATTTTAGCTTCGTATTCCATAAACTAAATAGTTTATTTTTAGCTAAACTATCGAATAGTTTTAAGAACTATTCGAATATATTGTGTAACTATTGTATATTTTTATTATTTGAATAGTTTTTTGAATGACTATCGAATAGTCCGATAGTTATTATTTGATATTTTTGCATCACTAATTTCAATTAAATATGCCATTAACTAATTTTTTTGATCCTTCCAAGTATATTTTTATGAAAGTTTATATATTAAAAATTAAACTCTTAAAAACTATTTTAGCTCAACTTTCAAGTTTGGAATTCATATAATTAAGTATAAAATTTTATGACGAATATAAAATTGTATCTTTTGGATTAATATGTGATCAGGAACTTATATAATTACTATAAACAGTAAATTTATAATAAAAATTCTAAATTTCGTTAAAGCCACTATTTTTTACAATTTTTATTGTAATAAATTATTTAAATAGAAGTATTAATAATTATTTCTAAGTAAATCTTGGTGTTTAAATATATGCTAGAAAATTCAGAAAACGCTTTAGTAGTCGGACCAGAAGGTCCCACCCTTGCTAAACCACCTCTAGGTGCGATTTGCAATCTCTCCAATATAGATAGGGTTTTGCTAAAGCATCTGGATGGATGACCGTTATCATGTCCGTTCCAGTATTACCCGAGCAATCATTTGCCAATGACCTACTGGCTATTTCACCAATGGGAGTAGCTTGGTCACCTGCAGTCCCTGCAGTCGCAGTACCAACCCTGTATTTTGCTACAGGAGCCTGCCTCAATACTCCTGCATTTAGCGCGTGTTTAATTAATGACGATACCTGGAGGGTACGCCCCCTACTAACTGTCGGCACTGGGGCATCCGATTCCCCTGATGCAGTAACCGTAATCCATCTTGTTCCATCATAAAAATGATTTTATGAGAGTAGCCCTCGTAGCCAATCCCTCCGACCAGTGAGCGGCTAACTATACTGTTTGCGTAACCATTTATCTCTGTTCACACCCAAAAGCTACCGCTTATTCGTATCAAAAGGCTTATTTCACGGCTACCCTGTATATTTACAGAGTTAACAAGCATCTAGGCAACTCGCTGTCCACGACTGCTTATTCGTCAGTCCAAATGAACGGAATGCTTATTTCGTGGCTAACCTGCATATCTGCAAGCCGTTCCTCTATCCGCAACCTGAAGACGCGCCTGACTCTCCGAGCTAGAGAAACTGCGTTCGTGCCGACATTTCGTAGCCCTGTAGGGCCCGATCACATGCATTGTAGCGATGCGATACGGGATCACAAACTAACCCATGGCCACAAAACCCTACGTAACCTGGTTTAACTTAACTTAATTGAAACGCATTAGTGGTAACACTTTTTTTTTACATGTCAATACTACAGCTAGGGGTGGCACTGATTTCCATTATTTTACCCCCTAATTGCCCTCGTTTGTTTTTTATCAAAACATGTTTTTAGTAGTCGACTTTAAGATATTCCCCCTAGTCCATGCTCTTACAATTATAATATGCAGTTCTCTGAGAAGCTTTACATCTCTTATTTTTTATTTTCTGTCTACATTACATTGCTTAGCTATGTTTATTATATTACTTACATAATTATTATAGAATAATAATATATTTAATTTACCTACATAATTAAATATAAGGAACGTATTATTAATATATATTTCAACGATAGATGTATCGTTCGCATCATCATTATCTTCCGCTAACATATCAAGTAAATTATAAAAAAAAAAAAAATAAAACAATTTAATCATTTTTTAAACAATTTTTAAACAATTTTATTCGTTAGGTTTGTCTCATCAGTCAGTGAAACAAAATAGTAAGGTTGACAACATCACAGTAAAATCGTAATGATCGCGATTAAAGTTGAATAGCACAGCTGATTTTATCGAAATAGATTCGGTTATGGATAGAGGCTCTGTTTGGTTTCACCAAAAAAACGTTGAAAATTTCGGGAGCTATCAAGATTTTCTGTATACCGCCAAACCGACAACCACGTCTTATCACTCTTGCCACCAAATGATGTACAAAAAGCGCAAGCGCGCATTGAAGAAAATATTGCATCAAAGTGAAAATAACAAAAATAAAAAAACGGTAGCACAGTGGGGTCGAGGCACAGTGTGAACGAGGCATAGATGGGACAAGTATAGATGATATCTGACAGTGATTAAAATCACTATCATAAGAAACGCTTCGATGCAAATCTGTAGATAGTGTTTCATTTAGAGAAATTGGTGGATTATTTCAAAAGCAACATCAACTCTTATTTCTTTAATTATATTCTCATTAGTAGTTCTTTGATTTTAAAATATAATATATGAATAAATACTAATTATAGTTTTTAAATTCAGTATGAAATTGTGAGGCAAGTTATGATGTGTGGTTCATAGTGTTGGGCGGTTGATAAGAAAGTAGAGCAGAGAATAAGTGTAGCAGAGATGAGAATGCTTAGTTGGATGAGTGGAGTGACTAGAGAAGATAGGATAAGGAACGAGCATATAAGAGGAAGTATAGGTGTTGCGTCAATCGTGGATAAGATGACAGAAAATAGACTTAGATTGTTTAGTCATGCTATGAGGAGAGAAGAATCGGAAGCTGTAAGAGCAGTTATAAAAATGAATGTTGAAGGAAGAAGAGATAGAGGAAGACCAAAAAAGAGATGTAGGGATGCTATTGAATGCGATTTGAGGACAGCTGATGTGAGCGTAGAAGATGTGGGAGATCGTGTCAAGTGGAAGCTTAGGATAAGGGTGGCCGACCCCAAGTAGTTGGGATTAAGGCAAAGAAAAAGAAAAAGTTTACCAGAAATTCCGGTGGCAATTGACATAATATAATTGTTGTTTGGGAATGTACAATTTAGCGTTTAGTTGGGTTTAAACAATATAGCGTCAAATCAATTACCTACTCTATCGCTTGTATATTAATATACACTACACTTTAATGATACAATAAATAAATAAACTCACACATACACACATATGCATTTATAACATTGTGTCTAATGTAAGTATAACATGATAAAAAGTAACCGTAAAATGAAAAAAATGGAATATAAATTTTAGTACTCATATTAAATGTAATGTAACTCGAAAAATATTTATTTAAATGAAAAAATATGAGATAATTTGTTTGTTTATAATTGTCTTTTAAACAACTTTTGTACGAAACTTTGTTTGTAAGTTAAATATTTTTTGAGAAAATTAAAAAAGCTCAATTTCAATCAATGAGGACTATTAGTATGTCATTATACATATTTTAATTCAACTATTAATAAAACAAAATTTGGTTGGGAATTTTTTAAGAAATTTTTCCTTTGTTGACTGGCCTAGATGTCAATTTTAAACTTGTAATTGAGCTAAAAGTTATGGTAATATATTCAATTTATTTTACTATAAACTTTCATAAATCTTTATCAAAAATTTTTCATCAACTTTAAAGAACNTCAAAAAATTTTCACCAACTTTGAAGAACCAAAAATTAAAAGGTTAAAAATGAAAAATTGGACTGATTATTTTTAACATATTAAAAATCGAATCAGTAATGATTTGAAAACAATTTTTTTCTTTTAATTTTTTTTTATTTGTAACTAGTAATAATATAAAAAATTAGAAGAGAGAGAAACAACTTTATTTAAGAAAAGCGGACTGCCCGACATCCGGGTTGCCAATCTGACACAGCGTAAAATTCAAACTTAGATAAAGTCTAATTGCAGATTTGAATACAACACGAAAATTTGATTTAGAAAAGTATATTTTTGATTCTGATGAAAGTTCCTTGAAGTCCAGTGCATTCATTTATAGTAACAAACAGTTTTTATTGATAATTATTGTATCAAGCCCTTTAAATTTTTATACACGTAAAAGTAAAGCAAAATAAAACTTCTTTGGTATTTTTATAATTTTTCCGTTTAAATTACAATATTAAATTATTAAATATCAATTTCATACTAAATTTAAAAACTATAATTAGTATTTCTTCATATATTATATTTTAAAATCAAAGAACTGCTAATCAGGATATAATTAAAGAAATAAGAGTTCATGTTGCTTTTAAAATATTTCACCAATTTCTCTAAAGGAAACACTATCTACAGATTTGCATCGAAGCGTTTCTTATGATAGTGATTTTAATCNAAAAAAAAAAAGTTTGTTGGGAATTTTTTCTGCTATTCTTCAAAATTACTCCTTCGTTGACTAGAATGAATCATTAAATAGAAAAATTTAATGAGAATTAAAACAATGGTATTTTACACTAGAATGAAAACGTATATATAACAACTATTGATGGAGAGAGAAAATAATATTTCAGAGAACACATAAATAAATTGATTTGGGTGATATCAAGTGAGATACTGATTGATACGCTAATTTAAATGTTGATGGAGGTGTTATATTAAATTAATTCTTAGAAATGATTTGTACATTTAATAATACAAAGACAGCGTCCCATAAAATTACAGACGCTTATTAGCGATATAATATTATGATACCTTTGATGTCAGACATATGCTTACCTAAGCGTCTGCTAGTCGATGATAAAATTCTCAATGGTCGGCGCCCGCGGTACCGGACCGGCGTGTCTCCGCGAGCGAAGCGGCGGAAGAGTTGGACCGGAGGGTGGTCGCAGCCTGCGACTTCGCCCTCCCGGCCAAACGACCGCCGACGACTCGCGGACCGCCAGTCCACTGGTGGTCCGAGGAGGTGGCGGCCAGGCGTGAGGAGTGCGTCAGGGTCAGGAGGACCATGACGCGCTCCAACCGACGGCCGCGGGACCCGGAGTCCCCGGACCCTAGGGAGGCGTTGAGGTCGGCCCGCAAAGAGCTGAAGCTCGCCATCAGGCGGGCCAAAGCGAAGTGCTGGGCCGAACTCGTGAAGTCGGTGGACCACGACCCGTGGGGGAAACCCTATCGGGTCGTTATGCGGAAGCTCCGCGGTTCACCGGCTTCCGGTCAGCTGGAGGCGGAAGTGCTGGAAAGGGCGGTAGACACGCTCTTTCCGACACACCCGCCTCTGCCTCCCCCTGCGTTCGGGGACGACGTGTCGGTGGAGGAATTCACCACCCAGGAGGTGGCCGACGCGGTGGCTCGCGTACGGGGCCGGAACACAGCTCCCGGCCCTGACGCGATTCCAAACCGGGTGTGGGGGTTGGTAAACGACCTCGCCCCGGATTGGATACGCGCCGTCGCGAACCGCTGCCTCTCGGAGGGTGAATTCCCCACGAAGTGGAAAAAGGCCAGGCTGGTGCTTCTGAGAAAGGGTGACAAGCCCGAGGGTCTCCCCTCGTCGTACCGACCGCTTTGCATGTTGGACGACTTGGGGAAAATCCTCGAGCGGCTGCTCGTCACCCGGATCGAAGCCCACCTGGCCGACGTCGGCGGACTGGCCGAGGGCCAGTATGGTTTCAGGAGGGGGAGGTCGACGGACGATGCGGCCTCCCTCTTCAGGGACTTGGCCCTCAGGGCCAAGACTGAGCAGGGCTTCGGGTTGGCGGTGAGCCTGGACATCCGAAACGCGTTCAACTCCGTGCGATGGTCACACATCCTCGGAGCGCTGGACGCGTTTCGGGTGCCTCCTTACCTCGGGCGGATGATCCGGTCGTACTTTAGCGATCGGGTCATCTCTTACGAGAGCGCCGCGGGCCCGAGAATCCGACCTGTTACGGGAGGCGTCCCGCAAGGGTCAGTTCTCGGGCCTTTGCTGTGGAACATCGCGTATGACGCGGTGTTCCGCGTTCCGCTACCACCACACGTGCGTGTCGTCTGCTACGCGGACGACACGCTGGTGGTGGCGGAAGGCGCCTCGTCCGAGGAGGCTGGATCCCGGGCAAACTGCGCGCTCAGAGCAGTGTCCGCCTGGATCCAGCAGGAGGGGAGTGGACTCAGCCTCGCCCTGGACAAGACCGAAGCGGTCTTGTTCACGGGCAGGTACAAGTTCACTCCTCCACGGCTCGCCGTGCTGGGGGTGGAGATCCCGCTTAAGGACTCCATGACTTATCTGGGCCTCGTCATAGACAAACGTCTAAAGTTCGGGCCGCACATTACTCGTGCGGCCCAACGGGCCCAGAAAGTCATGAATTGCCTGGCGGGAATCATGCCCAATCTGGGAGGGCCGAGAGAGATGCGGCGCAGACTTTTAGTCAGCGTCGTACACTCGGTCCTCCTGTACGGGTCCCCGGTTTGGGCGGATACTCTTGAGTATTCGTCCAAAAACCGTGAAGCCCTGCTCAGGGTGCAGAGGCGGGCGGCGATCCGGACTGTTTCGGCGTACCGAACGGTGTCCGGAGTGGCGGCGGGTATCCTGTCGTCACTGCCGCCCGCCGACCTGCTCGCCGAGGAACGCGCCGCCGGGCATGAGCTCCGCCGAGAGCGAAACCGGTCCCTCGAACCCGAGGACCGGCTAGCGCTCAGGCGGATGACCATGTTCCGGTGGCGGACTCGCCTCTCGGAGGAAACGAGAGGCGAGTGGACCAGGTCCCTCATAGGACCCGATCGGCTGGACAGGTGGGTGGACCGGACTCACGGTGAGATGACTTATCGTCTCACCCAAGTGATGTCCGGCCACGGCTGCTTTAACGAGTACTTACACCGTATTCGTAAAGCAGCCGCGCCGACGTGCGACCACTGTTCGGATCGCCCGGGAGAGGCTGATAGTGCTTTGCACACTCTCTTCCGGTGCGAGGCGTGGGCCCAGGAACGGGACTCTTTGGAGTCTCGACTAGGGTCCACGTTCCGAGTCGGGTCCATGGTGGACCTGATGTTGAGGATCCCGACTTTTGGGATCCGGCTAACGGGGAGGCCACACCACGTTGTGAATCAGCTCTTGATTAATTTCGGGCTGATTCACAACGTGGTGGTGTGAGTTTTAGAGACGGCGTGGGCCGCCCTGAAGTAATACCTCACGGTAGTTCCANGGTGTGAGTTTTAGAGACGGCGTGGGCCGCCCTGAGGCAATACCTAACGGTAGTTCCGGGGCGGTCCGCATGTAGGCCGGTCGTGTTAAAAAAAAAAAAACAAAAAAGGTTTCATCGTTCTCCCCCACCATTCCATTAGGTTAGTTTACGTTAGATTTAATCCCCCCGTACACTCCCTCCACCACAAGGAAGGTGATTGGGTGAGGCGGGGGGGTTCCAGCTCTCTCTATATTACCCTACTTACATCATTTATGTTTTTTAACTTTTCATTATATTTGTTTAGCTCGTATTCCAAACAACAACAATGACTAAATCCATTAATAATAAATTTGTTAAATATTTATAAGCTCAAAATTGATATACCATGTTCAATGTCCATCGCTCTACGCCGTGTTCTCAACAACACATTAAGTTTTTCCATATAAATAACGTTGGTGGCGGTGGTCGGCGTAGGGATTACTTATTTACAACGGTTATGATTGTATGCGGTAATAAATATTGCGTAAATGTGGCGGCGACGGTGGTGGACGTGTATATTATAAAGAAATTAAACGAGAGTTTTAGGCAGCGGCGGGTCGTGGTCAACAAACACGTAACCGGGTATTTTTCTGCCGGGGCTATAAAAAATGGACATTTGCGTTTAGGGGTGCGGCACATCAAACCTGTGGACTCAACTCGTACTCTTCGCGCGTACCCCCTCTGGAAAATGATTTTTTTTTTTGTTTAAGTAACAATAAACGTTAGGGTGGTCCTTCATCATATAAGAAGAAATTTTTTATTAATATTTTTTACACAGTACCCTCTAGATTGGTTAAATATTATTAAAATGTAATGTAGGTAAAATTTCAAGATAGCCATAATTTAATGTGGTAATTATGAGCAGTAAAGTTATCAAGAAAGAGAGAGTAAGAAAAAATAGTTCATTTATTATAAACGACTTAATTATTCGAAAAAAAATAATATTAATAAATTTTTGATTGGTTCCATGTTTTCACAATTTATCAATCATGAAGTATATTTTATGTTCATCTCTTATACCTTATAAGGGTATCAACTTTATTTTTCAAATAACAACATACATAATTAACTAGCTTATTTAACTCATAATGATCTAATTAAGTCGATAACAATTATTATTGTTATTATACTATAAGGTTTTAACATCTGTAATAACTTTTTATTCAGTGTAGTATCACATTTTAATACATGTAATAATTAATACTTATATTTAATAAAATACATCACCAAATCAGTGTTTCCCCGTGGATAAGATGAGTAATAAAATAATACCCTTACACAAGATTTAACCTCCCTCTTACGCATTCCATAAAATGCCCACGTAAAAGATTCTATCACATTAACCAATCAAATACAGCAAAAATATTTCAAGAATCTCACCAGAGATCGCTAAACCAGTTTTTGCAGGCTATAAAAAGGCCATTTTCCCCCAAATTCGGGTGGTTCCTCTGAATATCCCTCTAGCGAATACTGGGACGCCTTGCAATTCTATCTATACATCTCTACGGCTCTCTGGAATACTCAACCAAGATACAGAAAGCGAATGTGCGTGAGTTTATGTCTTATTCTTAGTTACAATTCTATATGAAATCTACATAATTTTTTACCCTCTTTCGTAATTACTGAAAAATATTATACATCTTATTTTCGGTCGAATACTTTTGGTGACATAAATATTCTAATACATATAAAATATTGGTATTTATTTATTTCTTTTATTTACATTTATATTCCTATATATATATAAGCATATTCTAAGGTAATTAATTTGACTGAATTGTACTTATTACTTATTGAAGGGCCATAACCTGGCTGGACAGGGTAATAGTACAATAATATCATAATTAGAATTTTAGTTAATCATAAGATTTATTCAAAGTGTCTCTCCACTTATCGACCAGCTAGTCTGATCTATGCCACAGTGCCGGCAATCGGAGTGTAGGACACTTATATAATTTACAACGCATAAATTATTAATATTATTTTGTAGTATACATTAGATATTCTAAGGTAATTAATTTGATTGAATTGTATTTACTACTTATTGAAGGGCCACAACCTGGCTGGACAGGGTAATAGTACAATAATATCATAATTAGAATTTTAGTTAACCATAAGATTTATTCATAGTGTCTCTCCACTTATCGACTAGCTAGTCTGATCTCTGCCACGGTGCGGGCAATCGGAGTGTAGGACACTAACATAACTTATCGTGCATAAATCTATAGTACAGTCGCATCTAACCTAGGTCGTCCTACAGGTGATTGAAAAGAAGTAGGCCACATATCATAAGGTTCTTTGCATAAAGACAAAGATATTATTTGAGATCTCGCGTTGGTACATCCAGCTACGAAATACAAATAAATCAGAGTCGAAATATTATACTAAAAACTAATATTTTACTAATATATATTTATAACTAACATCATACTAAACAACTAAAAGTGTCTCTCCACTTATCGACCAGCTAGTCTGATCTATGCCACAGTGCCGGTGATCGGAGTGTAGGACACTAGTATAATCTATTGTGCAAAGAACTGAAATTGAGCTCGCATCTACCCTAGATCACCATTTGGACGACTGAAAAGACGTAGGCCACTTGGAAATAGTTTTGTTGCACAGGACAGTTATGTTGCTTAGAAGTTATTCATTTGCTTTATAAATTATTAAATAATAAATATATTAACGTAAAACATCATATACAAGGTTAAGAACTATACTACATAAATATACAAAAGGTTTTTGCAAAAAGACAGAGTTATAACAAACTTAGATTTCACCTTGGGTAGATTTAATATAGAATTGTACTAGAAAAGTAGTTACACGCGAGTTAATAATAATATAAACCGTATAAATATAATTGCGTACATTAATGCGTGAACGTATACATCGATAATTGTTACATCAACAACATCGTTCATCTCAAGAGAATATCAGGATAATCAGAGGTAAGTGGAACATTTGTTTACATAATAAGTCTATAATAGATCCTTTACTGAAGAATTTTTTAGTAATAAACAATTAGAATAGGATAAGTCATTAAGAATAAACTGAAATATTTTTATAAAAGGCACGATATTTGTGAATCGCCGGGAATTTGTGTGCGCGTTTCTGTGCAGGAGCTAGGTAGTGACCCTTCTTTGTAATTCCATCTTATTCATACATTAGACGTTTTTACACAAGCATACATACCCCGAGATCCCTTTCTATTTCATTTTATTGTAGTCACTACCGGGTATCTATAGACACTTTTGCTTTCCATTGGTACCCATCCTTTTTACACTACGCCTGCTACGATTATTATTTCCTTATTGGCCACCTGTGTTACATTTCAATACATTCCTTCCCTTTCACACCCCGAGCCCCAAACACATTTAACAACATTCCTTCGCCACCTTATTATAGCCATTTTATTTATTACAAGACTACATACCTACACTCACTCGTTTCTCCTGAGTCTCTTTTTGTTTATTACATCAGAAAATATTTTGCGTTACTTTTTTTTTTTCATATTTTTACAGTTTTACACTAAAAGCATATCATCATTACGTATATCTAATAAAATTAAAACTTTTTAATTTTTAATTTAATTGAAATTTTGAAATAACCATTTTTATGCCTTTTTCTTAGCAAAAAAATTTAATGAGTCGATAACAATTTTAGGATAAGTACTTATTGAGTTATAAGCATTTTAATATATAGTGAATATGTAGGACGACGGAGTGCACAATGTGCAATGCACATACACCAGTACGAGGTGTACCCATTTTAAATACATACTTAATTGTGTTACTTACCATATTAGAGTTTTTTGTAAGTTCCAATATTTCGCTTAAAATGGTCCAATATCACATAAATATGTATATTAGGGTGGTCCTTATTTTTCAAACTCAATTTTTTTAAGACAGTACCCTCTAGATTGGTTAAATACTATTAAAATGTAATGTAGGTAAAATTTGGAAGTTTTTATTCAATCCCTTCTGGTGCCGCATTAGGGTTGAAATATGGCACTTGATGGTTGTTTTTGCTTTTTTTGTGTTTAACTCGATAAATATTACACTTAGCACTAAAATAAATAGAGTATTAGTTATAGAACTTATTATTTCCTACAAAAAAGGTTATAACAATATTTTTCATAAATTCATTATATTTTGAGAAAATTACTTAACATAAAAATTTTTCAAAATTTAACATAAATATATTTTTTTAAATATTTTAATATTTTTACTGAGTGGTTGAAATTTCATCGAATTTTTCCTTTAAAATTAGTTTTAGTAATATTTCCTAAAAAAACTCATATTATATTTCACGTTAGTGCAATTATATATTGATGTATTAGAATTTATAGCGCAAAAATCAAATATCAGTTTACCTGTACTGTTCTAAATGCTATACTTATTATTTTGAACGTGTGGAATTTACTGTGATTATCCATAGAAGATAAGAATTGTGGCATTATTGTTGTTTGTGTAATAATAGGTAACGATAAAAGTTCTTACCAATAATCATTTTTCATGGACTAATATCAGATATTTTCTTGTAATTTAGTTTTTTGCTTATTATTGTGTCAAGTTTTAAGATTTGTTAAAATATTAGTTTAGTGATACAGTTTTTTTGAAATTTTATTTTATTTAAATATGTCACGTAACCAAGTGTATTTAGTAGGAGCAATGAATTATCAAATTACTGGAAGTAAATTACCTTCAGTTAAAAATGTTTTGAGTGTATTGTATTATAATTTAAGATTTGTAAAATTGAATTTGCATGAAAGTGCGGCGCTTGCTGTTNATTTAAGATTTGTAAAATTGAATTTGCATGAAAGTGCGGCGCTTGTTGTTAACGAGTGTCTAATTTACTGGAAAAAAGCTCGAATACATACGCAAGATCCAGCTAATATTATAAGAAAATTAAAAAAGTTTTACGATGAACTGAGAAATTTAGAGAAAAATAAAACCAGGACCAGCGACTTATACAAGAAAAGAGAACAAAATTTTGTAGACCAAATCGAAGAATTGTTTGATATAGCTCATGCTAATGCAATCAGTCTAATGAAGATCCAGGAAGATATTGATTTTTTGCGACTTCAACGAACTAAGGGACGTCCCGGATGTATGATGGGAGTAGATATGAATTTAACCCAAGCAGAAAAAAAAATGCAAATAAGACAAGAACAGAAAAATAAAATACTTATACCTCACTCAGATACAGAAACTTTATTAGAAGGTAATTTTTAAAAATAATGAATGTTTAATAAACATTGTTTATTATATTTTTAATAATTATATATGATTTAATTTAGAAAAATATTCATGTACTTCATCGGATTCATGTGATATGGAAATCGTAAGTGAAGAAGAGAGACAATTTTCACCAGTAGCAGGTCCGTCAAAAAATAAAAGAGGTAGAAAAGAACTTTTAACTTCTAGATTATCTGCCATTCTTGATAGGTGTAAAATAAGTGTTAGGGATGCTGTTCATTTGTTAACTGCATGTTTGGATGCCTTATCATTAGATCCCAGCATATATGTTTTAAACCGATCGTCAATTAAAAGGTCCCGTGAACATTATAGACAAAAAATTGCAGAAAATATTAGTTCTAAATTTCATGAACAAAATTTGAATTTTGTTGTGATCCATTGGGATTCAAAAATACTTCTAAACCTTACAGGGAAAAAAAAGTCGATGGTCTCCCTATTATTGCAACCGCCTTAAATTTTGAACAGCTTCTTGGAGTCCCTTATAGACCCTCTGGGAAAGGTTTAGAAGTATCATCAGCTGTCTATGACGCTTTAGTCAAATGGTCACTATTGGAAAAAGTACAGGCTTTCACATTTGATACTACGGCCTCTAATACGGGAAGGTTGAATGGGGCGTGTTTTTTGTTAGAGCAACGTCTTGGAAGAGAAATTTTATTCTTAGCATGCCGACACCATATTTATGAACTTGTTTTACAAGGCGTATTTTCAGATACCAAATTATGTCCTTCAACCGGACCAGAAATATTATTATTCAAGAGGTTTCAACAAGAATGGGAAACAATTGATAAAACAAAATTCTCTACATCAATTTCTGATACTTATGTTCATAATATTTTAAAAGATGAAGCCGATGAAATTATTTTATATGCAAAAAGTAAAATTACTGAATATCTCCCCCGAGATGATTATCAAGAGTTTTTAGAACTTGTTATTATATTTTTGGGCAGTGTTCCTCAAAGGGGAAATGCTTTTCGAAAACCGGGTCCTTATCATTTAGCCAGATGATGGCTAAAGCAATATATGAGGTATGACAATAAAATAACGAGACTTTTTTAATAAAAGTTATTTATTTTAAAAATTTTACAATTTAATGATTGTCACCTTCAAAGTACCTTCCCTCAGAATCAACACACTGTTGCATACGTCACTGCCATTCTTGAAACAATATTGCCAATCGCTTTCAGTTAGCCCTTTTAGAAGTTCTGCCGTTTTCATTTTTACGTCATCAAACGTTTGAAAATGGGTTCCTTTAAAAAACTTTTAATTTTTGGGAATAAGAAGAAGTCACAAGGAGCAAAGTCTGGCGAGTACGTAGGATATTGAAGTATAGAAATATTTTTTTCAGTTAAAAAACTTTGAATTGAAAATGCACTGTGAGCTGGAGTATTGTCTTGGTGAAGGACCCAGCCATTCTTCCACAGATCTGGTCGCTTTTTTCTAACACGTTCTCTTAATTTAATTAATACATATTTATAATAATATTGGTTGACAGTTTGCCCATTAGGAACCCATTCAACAAAAATTATTCCCTTAATGTCAAAGAAAACAATGAGCATTGCTTTGAATTTCGACTTGCTCATTCGTGCTTTCTTCATTCTTGGGGAAGTTGATGTCTTCCAATGCATAGATTGCCTTTTAGTTTCAGGATCATATGTAAAAATNTTTGCCTTTTAGTTTCAGGATCATATGTAAAAATTCACGTTTCATCACACGTAATGATATTATTTATAAAATATGGATCATCTTTGATAATTTTTAAGGTGTCAGAACAAATTTCTTTGCGATTGAATTTTTGATCAATCGTCAAATTTTTAGGGACCATTTTAGCACACAATTTTTTCATATTTAAATTTTCAACTAAAATTTTACGAACACTATCTCTATTAATATTTACCATCTCTGCTACAGCTCTAACATTTAATTGACGACCTTGCCGAATAATTTTGTCAATTTTTTTGACTTTTTCGTTTGTTGAACATGTGGTACGACTTCCAGAATGATCATCGTCTTCCACGTCCTCTCTTCCATTGTAAAACCGTTTGTGCCATTAAAAAACGTGAGCTCTTGATAAACATTCTTCACCATAAACTTCACATAACATACGAAATGATTCTGCGGCAGTTTTTTTTAATTTAACAAGAAATTTAATGTTAACACGTTGTTCGATTTTTATATCGAACATTTTTCGGCAGTATAGTCGAATTTGCACTAATAACAAGGTTACTAACGTATAAGAAAGTTAACCGATTTCAACATTATTTATAGTACTTTTAGATAAGTGTTTCTTAATCATAATTCAATAATAGTTTTATAGATAACGTTAATAGTTTAGGATATATTTAGAAAGTCTCGTTATTTTATTGTCACACCTATTGTTTAAAAATCAATTTAAACTAGACAGCAGAGAAGAAACATCATTAAAGGATATTTGTTGTTTTATTGTAAAATGTTACGTTAAAGCTTGGTTTTCCTCTCCAAAAGCTATAGAAGCTCCTTTTAATGACATATTATTTCTTAGAAAATTAGAATCTTATAAACTACAAAATAAAAAAATCGCAGACGTGGCATTAAAAAAAATAACTAATCATTTTTGGTATTTAAATCCAAAATGTATTACTTTTTCCTTATTGTACAACCGTATAGACTATAATACAAAACGCAAAATGGCTGAAAAAATTCTAAGTTATAATGATGATGATGATGAAGAAACTAATCTGAATAAAAAGTTAACTCTTACACCAGACGATGTCCCCAATTTTCTTCAAAAAGACCTACCAACTGATTTAATAACTTCCAAATCAATTGAAATGTTTAAGCGGTTTAAAATTCAAACAAATTTTTTAAGCATTGATCCAGCTTATTGGAATTATCAGGAAGACTTCAAAACAGGTAGAGAAATAATCAAATCATTGAAAATAGTTAACGACACAGCTGAGAGAAGAGTCAAGCTAATGGAAGAATATAATGATAAATTTACTAAAGACGAAGAACAAAACAATTTTTATTGCAGGTAAATTTAACAATTTTTATTTTTAACTTAACTTAATTATATCGCTTAAATTTTTAGACCGTCTAAGATTATCAAAAAAAATATCCAAAATGTGATAGAGAAACATTAAAAAAAATATATTAAGAGAAAAATACTAGTTCCATGTAGATAAATGTGCTATGAATTTTGTAATAATTATGTGTTGATAGAATGGATTATACATTTTTTTTTATTTAATCTTAGTCAATATTCATGAAATTATTATATAGTTATTTTATACAATTTTTTACTTAGCTTTTTTTTAGCTTCGATGGCGAAGCTGAGAAGGTATTGGTTTTACTAAGATGTGTTTTTTTTTTTTTTTTTTTTTTTT
>NW_026099573.1:9840199-9841105 GCF_025091365.1 Daktulosphaira vitifoliae | reverse complement strand
CAAAAAAATTACAAATTTAAAAATCGCTAATTTTCGAAATTTTTTCAATTTTTTTTACATAAAAGTGCCATAACTTTTTCAAAAATGAACATATCAATATAAATATTTTTTATATAGATGCATAATATCATTAACTTTCACTGGGTATATTTTTTTCATAAATTTAACCCTTAACCTGCACACAAGGGGGGATTTAAAATAACAACTTTTTCACAAAAAATTAATTTTTTTAACTTAAATTTTGAAAATGTTCCGGAAGGTCTGACACATTTATATATATCTTAAATTAAAGCTAATGTAATATGCTTTATCAGGAAAAAAAAAATTTCGGACTTTATCTTATCTTCATAGTGAAAATGGCTACCGAATGCTATTTTTGTGTGAAAATTTTCGATTTTGTATTTTCCATTTTTAACTTTATTATGCTATAACTTTTTGAAAAATGTATGAATC
The DNA here is from genome assembly GCF_025091365.1 of Daktulosphaira vitifoliae. Classification (NCBI taxonomy): domain Eukaryota; kingdom Metazoa; phylum Arthropoda; class Insecta; order Hemiptera; family Phylloxeridae; genus Daktulosphaira; species Daktulosphaira vitifoliae. Next base: position 9,840,652 of record NW_026099573.1, on the reverse strand, counting down.
ATTACAATTTTTTTATGAGAAGTAGTATTTATATAGATCTTTCATTCGACATACTGTTTTTTTAAATCGGACCATTTCCCTAAATACAGGGGGGATTCAAAACATAAAAATGCATATAGAAAGTAGAACTTTTTCAACGTAACTTTTGAAAGTGTTCCGGAAGGTCTGACACTTTTATATATATCTTAAATTAAAGCTAATGTAATATACTTTATAATGGTAAAAAAAAATTTCGGACTTTATTTTATCTTCATGGTGAAAACAGATATTAAACTTAATAAAAAAAAAACCCAGCACGTAAAAAAATTCTTTTTTATATTTTTAACTTTNAGGGGGGTCGCGGCATAGTGGTGACATGGTATAGATGGATCAAGTATAATGATATCTGACAGTGATTAAAATCACAATCAAAAATAAACGCTTCGATGCAAATCTTTAGATAGTGTTTAATTT
>NW_026099573.1:9823265-9839176 GCF_025091365.1 Daktulosphaira vitifoliae | reverse complement strand
GGTGAAAATGGCTACCAAATGCTATTATTGTGTGAAAATTCTCAATTTTATTTTTTACATTTTTAACATTATAATGCTATAACTTATTGAAAAGTGTATTGATCAATATAATTTTTTTATGGGAAATACTATTTTTTAATAATCCCTTTTTCATTCTACATACTTTATCTTAATCAGGATATTAATAAGGAACTAGCAGTTTATGAAGCTTTTGGAATAATCCACCAATTTTTTAAAATTAAACACTATCTAAAGATTTGCATCGAAGCGTTTATTTTTGATAGTGATTTTAATACCTGTCAGATATCATTATACTTGATCCAACTATGCCACGTCACCACTGTGCCGTGACCCCTCTGTGCTGGGTTTTTTTTATATTGATCTGGACTATAGTTTATAGATCTAATTTTCGGCCAACTCGAAAAACTTCAAGATCAACATTTTGAAGTTTTAACTTAAAAACTTGTTGGTATTCTTTATTCAGCTATATGGTCTAGTGAGATAACTGTGAATAGGGGTTATTGTAAACATGGCTGGCATTTTGAACCAAATTAACAAACATAAATTGAAATTTAAATATTTAAGTAAACAATTTTTCTTTCATAAATGATATTGGTTAAGTTATTTTTTAATATTAATTTAAAAAAAAAGATAACATGAAAATTTAATGAAATTTCAACCACTCAGTAAAAATATTAAAATATTTAAAAAAACCCAACCCAGCGCAGTGAGGTGGCGGCACAGTGGGGTCGTGACATAGTTGGGTCCACTATAGATGATATCTGACAGTGATTAAAATCACTATCATAAAAAACGCTTCGATGCAAATCTGTAGATAGTGTTTAATTAAAAAAAAAAAATTGGTCAAAAAAGTAGGTCAAGTGAGAGCTGAGAAAATAAATGATANTATATTTTTCAATAAGTAGCCATTTGCGTATAGAAGATAGGTCGTTGGGACAAATTTTTTTTTTTTCATTTTATATTACATAAAATAAGCTTTAATTTGATATATGTTTAAAGGACGCAGTATTTCCGGAACATTTTCAAAAATTAAGTTGAAAAAGTTAGTTTTTGTAAAAAAGTTACTACTTTAAATACTTCTAGTGAGCTGAATAAGTGTTAGATTTTCAAAAAAAATTATATCAAATGAAAGGGAAATATCTAAGGTTTCAATACAAAAAAATATTATTTTTATTTGTTCATTTTTGAAAAAGTTATGGCAGTTTTAAGTACAAAAAATATCCCGATAAAATGTAATTTTTATCGCAAACATTACATTTTTTTTTAAATTTTCGACAGCCATTTGCACATAGAAGATAAGATGTCGGGACAAATTTTTTTTTTTCATTTGATAGTATATAACATAACCTTTGATTTGATATATGTTTAAAGGACGCAGTATTTCCGCAACATTTTCAAAAGTTCAGTTGAAAAAGATTTTTATCCCAAACATTATATTTTTTTTAAATTTTCGTTAAGTTAAGTTTAAAAAGTTCTATGTTTTATACAATATTTCAAGTTTTGAACGCCCCCTATATAAGGGATAATTGTCCAATTTTAATAAAAAGTATGTCAAAAGAAAGATGTACTTATAATGTATTTATAAAAATATAATTTGTGCTGATATATACATTTTTTAAAAAGTTATAGCATTTTTAAGTTGAAAATTTAAAATTGAAAATTTTAACACAAAAATAGTGTTTTTTTAACTACGGCAGCCGGCAGCCGTTTAAATGTAGAATNAGTGTTTTTTTAACTACGGCAGCCGTGTAAATGTAGAAGAAAAAGTGTCGGAACAAATTTTTTTTTTTCATTTAATAGTACATAAAAAAAGCTTTAATTTGATATATGTTTGAAGGACGCAGTAATTCTGGAACATTTTCAAAATTAAGTTGAAAAAGTTAATTTTTGTAAAAAAGTTGCTATTTTAAATCCCCCCCAATGAGCAGGTTAAGTGATAGATTTTCAAAAAAATGATATCAAATGAAAGGTAAATATCTAAGGTTTTAGTANAATGATATCAAACGAAAGGGAAATATCTAGTTTTAGTATAAAAAAAATTTGTTGATTCTTCTAAAAGTTATAGAAGTTTTAAGAAAAAAAAGTGAAAAAATTTCGAAAATTAGAGATTTTTAAATTTGTAATTTTTTTGGATATTTCCATCATTTGGAATTATTTTCAATTTTTAAGGGTAATGTCTTCAACTAGATACGATTTGTGATCTTTTGACGTATTTTTGAAAGAAATCGGTCCAGTGAGAGCTGAGAAAAAGTGGCAACAGACATAAAAAAAAAAACACATCATAGTAAAATTAATACCTTCTCCGCTTCGCATCAAAATTAAATTTTGAAAAATTTTTATGTTAAGTTATTTTTCTCAAAATATAATGAATTTATGAAAAATATTGTTATAACCTTTTTTGTAGGCAATAATAAGTTCTATAACTAATATTCTATTCATTTTAGTGATAAGTGTAATATTTATCGAGTTAAACACAAAAAAAGCAAAAACAACCATCAAGTGCCATATTTCAACCCTAATGCGGCACCAGAAGGGGTTGAATAAAAACTTCCAAATTTTACCTACATTACATTTTAATAGTATTTAACCAATCTAGAGGGTACTGTCTTAAAAAAATTGAGTTTGAAAAATAAGGACCACCCTAATACACGTAATAGGGCTAATGTGAAACGACTTAACTAGTAGGATCGTTACCTCTAGCTACCACTCATGCGGTTAAATTTAATTAGGTTAACCCAGGTTACGATAGGTTACCTTGGCTACGGTTACATCGGGATTCGTGACCTTTGGTAAGTTTGTGTTGGATTTAATTTCCTCTGCCCCCTTCTCATCCCATCAGATGATGGAATCCCACTCCATGGAGTGGAAAACCAGAGGGTGAATACCCTATTTTATCCTATTCTTTTTAAATGTTTAAACTGACTTGAATATAAATTACTTAAGTTATTAAGTTGAATTTTATAGCATTCAACTAGTATTAGTTGAAAAAAAATTATAAAAAATTTAATAAAACTTAAAAAATATCTATTTCTGAAATTAATAAAAATATAAATTTGCTTTACTAAATTTGTTAATTTTTAATTTTACATATTTCTTTGTTTATACTTTAAATTGAATTATCTGATTATTTATAGTGTTTTTTCTGTACCATGAATTACTTTTCATTAAATCAATTTTAGTTTTATAATATTTTATCAACTCATGACAATTTTTACATTTAATAATAAAAAAGTCCGATAAATGTTTATCTTATCTTGTGTTATTTTGGTTTAAATTAATAATTTAATTGATAATTGTAGGTCTACTTATAACCATTTTAATGATAATATTATTAAAATGATTTTTTATTATTCAAATAGAATTTTATTCTATGTAATTCTGCTATCTACTATTATCTGCGTAACTCGTCATTAGAATCAACTGGTTTTCATAGTTCTTAAAATAGGATTAAAAGAATAACCGTACAAAAAAAAATTATAATCCATCCACCAGGAACAATTTATAGAGCAAGATGAATGACAAATTATATTATATTATAAATATAGATATAAATAAAGTATATTCAAAATATTAAAAAAAAAGTTAACATATCTATCAAAACATATATGGTTTTTGATTTTAGAGGTTGATTTCTAGATCTAAATCAACGTTTACCTTTTTATAGTCATGTATTACATAAAACAATATTTCATTTAATGAAATTCAGAATTATGTAAATATTTGAATACTATGCAGAATATATAAAATTGTCTATTATTACCAAAAATTATATAGTTTTATGTTTAAATATTCAATAAATCATAGAAATCAAGACTTCGGATAGTTTTTTATTTTTCGTTAGAAGTATCGTTGACTAAAATAGATCTAATAGCAGCGGATGTATTCGCGTACAATCACAAAAAAAAAAAAAACACGGCAAGTGAAATCAATTTCAATTTAGTCCGTTATTAAATATTTGCGTTTGTGGTGACGCACGATAGTTTTAATTTAAAATATTTTTAAATTTAACATGAAATAACATTAAATTTTATTATAAAACATAGAACATATATATATATACATATTTATGTGATATTGGACCATTTTAAGCGAAATATTGGAACTTACAAAAAACTCTAATATGGTAAGTAACACAATTTATTGAGTGGTAAATAATTCCAAAATGTAGTTTTACTAAGATTAATTGAAACAATACATTTTACACTATATCAACTTATGTAACAAAATTTAAAAAATAATAAATATTTTTATATATTCCTAATTTAGGAGAAACTAAGAATCATTATTTTTAGAAATGATTTATATAGCAACATCTTTTGATGTTCTTCTTCTATTGATCATCTTTTGATGATTTCAAAAAAAAATTGAAATATTATAGTCTAGTAGTCGTACACACAAACAGAGTAAAATAACTATTAAATTACAAAGTAAAATGATTTAAGTTTGACACGTCACCGCCTTTTGCTCTAGGCTGGCGCTCACCCGTATCTCTCTTGATATCAGCCGTCCAGCTATTAATATGACAATCGGTTGTCATCGGTTGTCTCCCCGCCTTTGACACTGAGATAAGGCCGCTGCCGAATATGGATTACTGATATTGCGTTCTGTTCCGTTTCCGACGTACCTGTAACTGGTTACCCGTTGTTTTGTCGTTTTGAGTTTGTCTTTCTTTTGTTCTGAGACGATACTTCGAGACCGATACCTAGAGTAAGCTGTGTAGTATACTATATCTACATATATACATTTGGGTTGTGTAAGAAATTGACACGGCCCGCGTCGCTTCATTATACACGATGCTCCGCGACTCGTGCCACCTTTATCAGCCGTCGCCCTACTATGAGTACTTGACTGATCAACACCGTGTGTTATACGCTATGGTGCAAAGTCCGGCAAATGCCGTACATCCGACCACGACCCGCCGCAAATGGTGCGTGAGTCTTCCCGTTGTGAAAGCGACGACGTCGACCAACCGATCCGCACCCGCGCACCGTCGCCTACAACGCTTCTAATCATTTTGCCGTCCAAGGATTACGCCGGACACGCGTCGTCGACGCCAGCGAAAGTGCCGCGATATTATGCGAAGATTATTATTACTGTGTTTATCTTTTCGGTTTGTTTTATTTTAGTTAAAATAATCTGTTGTCGCTCATTTTAATAAACGTCCCACGGGTCTCTACCCTCAAAACCAGTGTCGACCACATTTTGGCGACGTAAGTCTTGTCAAAATATATCCGTTACGGCTAGGGTCGTCAACCGAGTAATATATATATATATATATTTACATACCGAACTGTTCGTATTGCTACGATCGTTTTTTCCTTTACGCTATTTTTACTGTTATCGTTGTAGAACTATAAGTTATACATATATTAACGAGATAACCTGTGCGATCGCATTATTGGATACGCGTTAAGTTTGTAGTTGAAATCTATTATATCAATCTTGAATCGTCAATAAATACTTTGAAAACATAAGAAATGAATGATTTTAATTGTCTGTCCTGAGAAAATGGGATAAGTAACTGTTTAATTCATAAATTACATTTTTTTTTCAATTTTTGAGTGTAATATCTTCAATTAGATACAAATTGTAATCATTTAACAAATCGTTGAAAAAAATTGGTCAAGCAAGAGCAAAGAAAATGAGTGACATATCACTGTCAGATATAATTAACTTGATCCAACTATGTCACATCACCACTATGCTGGATTTTTGTTTTTGTATTGTGAACGAAATATTTGCAACGAATGCATTTTTTTCGCTGTTATTTTTCTTGATTTCATGGACATTACTTTGTCTTGTTTTCTCTACCATAAGTCAGGATTTCAAATTTAATAATGTTCTCAGATGGTATAAAGTCCGATGAACTATAATAATGTTTATAATTTTCTGTTAAAGTCATACGGATTTGGTAATAAGCATTGAATCGGATCTAATCGCAAATATACATAAGCGTTTGTTTTTGTATCATTTATATCTTTTGAATTGGATAATTGTAATTTCCAGCTATTACAAAAAAAAACACATCATATGAAAATCTTTCAAATAGTCCTTATACTTTTACAACAACTAACAACTAATTAAACAATATTTTTCAGAAATTATTTATTGCAAATATTATATTATTGGTTGTTTTACAAAAATGTGAAAAGGTATTGACCAGCTCTGATAATCTCGAGGAAGCAACAGGATTAACAGACACTAATGAAGAAGATAGTAAAATACTTACAATTTCTTTAAATATGTATATATTAATAATAGTTATCACTATTATTGACTTTTTTTTGCAAAATGATTTGTCTCTTTCAAATAAATAGAGTAATAATTAAAACAAAGGCATTTTTATAGACAATTGAAAATGCAAATAACAATTATTCAATCACATATAAAAAAAATTCTACTAAAAACAGTTAGGAAGGATTCTATTATGAATTTTGCAAATTAAAACTATGCAGTGTTCGCGTATTTATCACACTGATTTTTTTTTTTTTTTGAAAAAATTAATGTCATTACTCATGTATTGTCAAACATATCATAAAACCAGTAATTTAGATGCTATAATGCTGACACTTTATCTAGATTCCTTAGAATAAATTTACTTATAAATAATTGAATTCTCAACAGTGTGTGACCATTAATTTGTTATTAACAATCATTTTAGTTACTTTTAACATTGTATCTGAATTACCTTAGAACAGTTATTTAAGCGTAGAAAACATATGATTCATTAATTATAACCTAAGACATAAAATTGTTAATGGTACAATTATTGACGTCTTAAAATAAAAATCTTCTAAATCAATGTTGTGGATCTAGAAGTAGCAATAAAGCAGAGGTCTAGAAAGGGAATAGTGTATATGAACGGTGTGTTTTTTGTGAACAAAATTGAGATAAAAACCACTAAATAATTTTACTAAAAACCCAGTGAACTTATTTGTAAAGATTATATGTAATAGAATAATTATATATAATAAAAATATGTCCTGAGTATTTTGAAATTGTAAAAACGGGCAAAAAGTGAAAATATTACTTAGTGATAACATCACTTTGTGTCAAGGTCACTAGGGGTATAAAAGATTTTTTTGGATAGGGGTGTCAGTGTTGATAATGATAAAATTGTCACCCGTAATTCATCTGCAATTTTTTAAAAATATCTTTTGCTACCTTTTGAGTTTAATATTTTTTAGTTTTATATTAATTATATTTTTAATATAGTATTAATTTTGGGTAATTGGCTACTAGAGATCAATTAAAAACATTAAGTTAATTTACAGTTAAATATATTTTTATTTATTATTATTATATTTAAAAGTACATTTATTTCTACATAAATTTTATTATTTATTGGAATACCATTTTTATTTATTATATAATAAAATTGAATATATATTAATTAAATTGGTTTATGTTGTATTCAAAAAATCAGTTAAATTAATATATATAGAATATACGTATAATCATTACACAGGTGTAAGAAATTATCCCATGTGAGTGATTTTTGCAAGGAAATACAGGAACGTAGGATCAGGTTAATTAGATTAAATAAAAATGTTTATTATTACTAAATACGTTTTATGTGAAATCTTATATATAAACTAATGAGTGTAATTAATAAAATAATATAATTAAACGTTATTAAAATTTCTTTTTTTTATAAATTGATATTTTTTAGTTTGTGTGATGTGTCATGAGGAAATGAATGTTAATGATTTTATACATCCATGTTGTACTGTGAAATATCATAAGAAATGTTTATACAAATTCATAACCTATAATAAATTAATTTGTCCAATTTGCAAGAAAAATCCATTTGAAAGTATATTATCTTACATATTAAAATTGTGAAGTGAGATAAATATAAACGATTGAAGTAAAGCTACATGTACTTTATTTGATAAATACATAAATTATTATTTCGAACTTACATTTAATATAATAGAATTATATTAAACAACTAGATATTATCAACCTAAAATTAATCCTACTAAAATATTCTAAAAGAAAAAATTAATTTATAATTGAATCATTCGTTTATATTTACTCCACGTAACTCTACTCTTTTAAATGAATTACATTTTTGAAGATATGCTTTAAAAAGGAATTTTATAGAAAATAAGTAGCTTAGAGCACTTATCAATTCTTATGGTATATTTTTGCACAACTTATCGTAAATATTTAAAACTTTTCACCTCTCCCTTTCTGTACACTTTTTCTCTGCTCTTAGTGTGTTGTCAATCGCCTAGTATTCTGAACCATACATTGTAGCTGGTCACACTACAGTCTTATAGAAATTACCTTTTAGCCTTACTGAAATTTTTTTTTATCGTATAAAACACTATGCGCTTCTGCCTAATTTAACTATCCATAAATAATCCTAAGTCTGAAATCTTCTTACCCATTGTTTTGCACAACTAATCGTAAATATTAGAATTTTTCTTTTCTCCTATAACGTCCTCATTAATTCTCACTGATTTCCTCATTTTACCTACCTAGTTTATTCTTGGCCAAATTCATACTTTATGTATCTGTCTTACTCCTACTTATTCTTAATTCCTTTCCATTAAGAGCTAATCTCCAAATATCTAGCTTTTAATTAATTTCATACTTGTTTTTTCCTATTAACACTATATAGTCAGTGATCAACACGTTACCTCTCCTTGTATTTGGTAGACTCCTTCATTTACCCTAAAATCTTCTTTTACTCCACCCACACTTTTTAACCTGGTACATGTGTAATCGTACATATTGTCTACTACATTAAAGTATTCACAGCTTTTTCTTCTTTTCTACTTATGTTGTGTCACCTCTAATTATTTATCTGTTTCCTATTTTCATGTTTTCATGTTATGAATCATAAGTTTTGTGCTGCTATAATTTACACACTTTATCACGTCTCCATTGCCTTTAAATATCGGCACCATAATATTATTCCTTTATTCTTTTGATATTTTCCCCTTTTTTTGTATTTTTTAAAAACGATTTTATCAGCCATCCGGCACCTAATCTGGTCTTACCCTATTATTCTTTTACATTGATGCCACAGGCTCCCATACCTTTTTCTCGCTAATTGAATCTACCAGTTTCTTGTTCCATATCTTTTAATTTCTTTCTTGGATACTTTTCATTCAGTAATTTATCGAAATATTTCCATTTTTTTCACGTCATCATCACTCGTTAGTTGCGTCTTATCGTCACTTTTTATACACCTTACAATGTTATAATCTTTAGACCGTTTTTCTATATTTTTTGCAAGTCCATAGACTTATTTTACACCTTCCTTTTATCTTAATCTATCTTACAACTCTTTCAATTAATGTTTGGTAGAGAGCGCCTATAACAAAGACTTAGTGGACCTGTTATCACAAATACTGTTCAGTATATCATTTTGAGACAGCTAGTCTGTAAATTTTTTGGTTACCTAGCTCCCTGTCAACCCAACATGGAAATTTGACTGCCTACGCATCGATTGCTAGCCGTGGACGGTCCATCGTTGTTCTTCAACGAAAAAATATTGTGCGTATTTCGTATACACAGAATGCGGCTCTATTTATTTGTATTATTGTTTGGCCATAGTGTGCCATAAATTTATTGGTTTGTTTCACATTCTATTGTGCCCTGTCCTCTTCGAATTTTCATACCTGTGCACTACTTTAATGGTTGACACTGTCCGTCACAATAAAATAAAATTTCAACGCAAACATACTTTCTTCATACATACTTCCCATCGCTGAAAACAGCATTCTAGTGCGGTGTACAAACAAACCGTTCTACAGTCTAACTGCTTCATACAAAACAACTAATATTATATCTGCTTTATTTTTGGACACGCAATCGAATCAGTTAACCTTAAGTCTAAATTTATCTGATGTAACTGAGTTTTGCAAAATTTAACTTCAGTTAGTTATACATCTATTAAATTTTGATACCTGTTACCGTTAATTTTATCCACATGGATTAAATTAAAATTAATAAATCGCTTTTTTGAAAATACCCGAAAATTTGTTAATATCAAATTTTTGGTAGTAAAGAAATAGAAGTAAATAAGTACAAAATAAATATTATGTGCTTGTTTACATTATTATTAATGAATATGGTATAATGAATCTTATATATTTCTGTGATGGACTAGGTAGTATACTCTTAAGAACGCCCACTGGTCATTTAGTACACTGACGTTCTATATTTCAGGGGTTGTCAATTTTATAACGAAAGGTAGTGTACAGGTAGTGTATAGATAGTATACATTTAATCAATCAAATAACGTAGCTAACGTAAATTTAAACCACATCGTTCTTATTTGGAATAAATTTACTATTTTTTATGTAAACTGTTCTAAAATTATTGGACACTAATTTAGAGATTAACGAAATATGGTGTTGAATATCTAGTCAATTTATAATGATGTTTTTTAAAGATGATTTTTTTCTAAGGAATTCGCATGTGCCATAAATGTCAAACTGATAAAAGTGATAATGAGTTAGAAAAAATGAAATGTTGTGGTATTGATTTATGTAAATTTTGTGTCAAGAATAACTTGAGTACTCAATGTATGTGCAATGAAGACTTAGTGAAAGGTACTTCATATTTATTTTACTTTTTTAAAATAGTGTCGATCACATTTTAAGTACCAGATTAAATAATTTAGGATCATAAGCAATTAATTTAGATAAGTTGATTATTATATTATAATAATTTTATATGCAAAATAATATTATTATTATGGTTCTATTATTTCCACAAGAAATTAATTTTAGCTTCATTGCAAAGTTGAGGAGGTATTAATTTTTCTATTATTTGTCCTCTTTTGTTTGTTAGCACATTTTTTCAATTTTCACAGAACCCATTTCTTTCTATAATGTGTCAAAAGATTACAAATCGTATCTAGTTTAAGGAAATTACTCTCAAAAATTCTAATCGTTTTCTATGTTCCCTATAATTGGGTAAATTCTTAAAAAAAATTACAATTTTTAAAATTAGTAATTTTTGACATTTTTTTAACTTCTTTTTCTTAAAATTGACATAACTATTTGAAAAATCTTAATTTTAAATTAATGCTTGTATAATATTCTCTATTTTGATAACCAATTATCAGAAGACAAGTTCTCAGGATTTGTCGTCGTGGTGAAAACAACATAAAAGTTATATAAAAAAGTACAATTTTTGCGTAAATGTTTGAAAATTTTAGAGAAAACATTTAACTTATAAATCAAAGAACTATTAATCAAGATATATTTAAGAAAACAGTAGTAGATGATGTTTTTGGAATAAGTCATTCATTTATTCTAAATATTGACACGGTACCGCGTTGCTTCGTGGTACACGATGTCCCAGCGACTCGTGCCATCTTTATCAGCCGTCGCCCTACTATGAGTATTTGACTGACCAACACCGCGTGCCATACGCCACGGTGCAAAGTCCAGAAAGTGCCGCACGGCCGACGACGACCCGCCGCAAATGACACGTTGAGTTTTCTTCCCGTTGTCAAAGTGACAACGTCGAGGATGTACGCCACCGACTCCGGACGACCGGACTCGACGAATCGATCCGCACCCGCGCACCGTCGCCATCAACACTGCTAACTTTTTGATGTCCGAGGATTAACTTTTTCAATATAACTTTTGCAAATGTTCCAGAAATACTGTTAATTATATACATGTCTTATTTTAAAGCTTATGTAATATTCTTTATTTATCACAAAAAAATGTTCAGAAGACAAGTCCTCAAGACTGCCTTTTTCAGGCGATCCAGTGGTCGCACGTCAATGCGGCTGCTTAATTATTCGCATAAAATAATGAAATCACTATCAAATATTCAATTTAAAATTGTGTTATTAATTTTTTTAGGTCTTATTTTCGACCCCAATCGTTTGTGTACCTTTTGTGGAATTGTGAAAGGAAAGTACTCTTATTCATCTCGTTGCCCAGAAATTTATTGTAAGAGATGTTTTAAAAGCCTAAGTAATCAATGTAATGGGCATTGTCCTTATTGTCGTGAAGAAAGAACGAAGAAGAAATCATTTTCATGTTTTCCTTAAGTGCAAATATCTGAATAAATACAACTATAATTATCTAAATTAAAAATATGTCAGATTGTTTGATTATTATTATAATATGTTATCGTTAAATAAGAAAATAACATAAAATCAATTACTTGAACAAGGTGTGTGATTATGTACAATTATGTCCAAATGATGACATCACTAATACTCATGTAAATGACACAGCTAATTTATTTGTTAAATATATTTTTTCGTTGTCCTCTTCTATTTTCATTAATATTTTTTCTTCTATAACAGAAACTTAAACCTTATTATCATCTTCTTTCTAATGTTATTTTTAATCTAGTTTATCTTATTACTAAGATTTTTTTGTCTAAAAATTATAAATCGTTGGTTCCAGAAGAAATAATTTATAATTGCCATAAAAATAATTTATGTCCCATTGAAACAGATAATTGTTACATTTATTTGTCTACAAATGAGGTTTCAAAATAGCTACTTTTCCAAAAAATTACCTTTTTCAACTAAAAAATTTGAAAATGTTTCGGAAATACTATGTTTTAAAATATTTGTTAAATTAAAGCATGTTACGTATTGTGAGTATAAAAAAAAAATTATTCCGAATACCTATCTTCTAAGTACATATGGTTGCCGTAGTTATAAACATACTATTTTTGTGTTATAATTTTCGAATTTCGATTTCATATTTTGATCTTTGAATTGTTATAACTTTTTAAAAAATGGATTAACACAAAAAAATATCGGACTTTATTTTATCTTCAGGGTGAAAATGGCTACCGAATGCTATTTTTGTGTGAAAATTTTCGATTTTGTATTTTACATTTTTAACTTTATTATGCTATAACTTTTTTAAAAAATGTATGGATCAATACAATTTTTTTATGAGAAGTAGTATTTATATAGATCTTTCATTCGACATACGGTTTTTTTAAATCGGACCATTTCCCTTAATACAGGGGGGATTCAAAACATAAAAATGCATATAGAAAGTAGAACTTTTTCAACTTTTGAAAGTGTTCCGGAAGGTCTGACACTTTTATATATATCTTAAATTAAAGCTAATAAAATATACTTTATAATGGTAAAAAAAATTTCGTACTTTATTTTGTCTTCAGGTGTAATTGGCTACCAAATGCTATTATTGTGTGAAAATTGTCGATTTTATTTTTTTGTTTTTAACTTTATAATGCTATAACATATTGAAAAGTGTATGAATTAACATAATTTTTTTATGAGAAATAATATTTTTTAATAATCCCTCTTTCATTCGATATACTTTATCTGAATCAGGATATTAATAAGGAACTAGCAGATCATGTAGCTTTTGGAATAATCCACCAATTTTTTAAAATTAAACACTATCTAAAAATTTGCATCGAAGCGTTTTTTTTTTATAGTGATTTTAATCACTGTCAGATATCATTATACTTGATCCAACTATGCCACGTCACCACTGTGCCGCGACCTCCCTGTGCTGGATTTTTTTAATGTTAAAATGAAAAACTTTTAAAAAAATCGTTTAGCTTCGATGCGTAGCTGAGAAGGTATTATTTACTAAGATAAGTTTTTTTTTTTTTTTTGTAAAAAAAGATTATTAAATAGTATATATGTAGTTACAACAAGTTTATTAAATAATGTTCTGAGTGTCCTATGATCATGGAGAAACAATTTGAAAGATAAAAAAATAAAGAAAAGAAAATATTATTTAACAAGTATGTCATACACGAGTATAAAAATTAATTTCTTTGTAATCATTAGTAGTGCTGAAAGGTTAGCATCTGAAGCATGTAGTTTTGAAGATCTTGTGACCGACGATTTATATGTTGGGGTTATTTTTAATCAATTACGACCTAAAAAAAGTATAAAACATTTTTTATGTCCATCGGCTGTTGTCATGCCCAGCAATAAGAACACGTCGCAATGGACGTGCAGTAATAGCGTATATGACGACAGTTATATTAATGACAATGCAAAGGTAGTTCCAACTTGGAATTTAGAAGGAGTCGGACAGCAAGGAGGACACGGCGTAGCGGACGAGCAACAGCGTATACATCGGTAAATATTATACAGTATAACTGCGGCCCCCGGAATTTTTTACTACCTATGAAATATTGGTCCAAAAGTTTTTATTGATCAGTTATTTTTGTGTTCATATATTTGTCTTCGTTATATTGTTATTACATTCCTATCCAAGTTAAATATATATAAATAAATATATTTTTCTTACAAAATTGTTTCATAGTTAGAACTCATTATATGTAAACATATTTTCCTAATAATAACAATATTATACATGAATCGTAAAAATGGTATAAGATTTTATAAAAATACCTTAAATTTATGACACGTTAGTATAAAAGGAACAAATATTGACACTTATTTAAAAAAATAAATTATAAGAACTAACCATGAACATTATATTATAAATTTTTAACATATTATCACAATTTCAAAAATAAAAGGTACAATAAGGCTCCAGTAAAATAAAGTTGAGCTTTATTGTTATTAGTTTATATTAAAATCGTAAAACACTTCAATGTATATTTGAAACATATTAAAAAAAAATTAATATATATTTCAAAAATTATATGGTTTATGATTTTAGAGGTATATTTCGAGACTTTAAGTTAACGTTTCCTTTTCTTAATCATGTATTACATCAATCAATCTTTAATAATGTAATTTAGAATTATGGAAATAATCGATTAATATACTGAATAATATAAAATTGCCTATTTTTACCATAAATTGTATGAATTTATTCTTAAATTTTTAATAACTCGTAGAAATCAAAATTTTGGATAGTTTTTATTCTTTTTTCTTTAGGCGAGCGTCAAATAAAAAAAAATCCAATAGCAGCAGATATATTCGTTTACACACACAAAAAAAAAAAAAAAACGGCAAGTGAAATCAATAGCTTCTCAACTATGCATTAATGATAATAAACAATTCTAATTAAATATTTGTAATTGTGATGACGAATTATAGTTACTATCTGTATTTAAATTTAACACGAAATAATATTTTATTGTGTTATAATAATTGGATACGTGTTTAAGTGTATACGTTAACTTCGCAGCATTTTAAACGAAGTAATTCAACATATAAAAAACTCTAATATGGTAAGTAACACAATTTAATAAGTAATCAATAATTGAATTTTGTAGTTTTCCTAAGTAACTAAGAGAATCATGTCTAAAATCGGTAGTGTAGTGATACAGTGCAAGATATAGTGGTGACGTGGCATAATTGAGATAAGTATAATGATATCTAATAGTGATTAAAATCACTATCATAAAAAACGCTTCGATGCAAATCCGTAGATAGTGTTTAATTTTAAAAATCGGTGGAGTATTCCAAAAGAAAAATAAACTCCTATTTCCTTCATTATTTCTAATTCGCAGTTCTATGGAAATGTGTATAAAAATTGAAGGGCTTGATACAAAACTTTTTAGAAAATAATTTGTTGTTAATTATGAATTAAAGGTTATTAAGGAATTTTCATTAAATTCAAAAATATACTTTCATTTTTCATACTAATTTCAAAATTGAAATTAGATTTTTGATTTTATTATTAATTAGTTAAAAACTATAGTATACAGAGTGATTTTTTTATCATAACCCACTCAATTACTTACAGAATAACAATAATTTAAAAATTTTTTTTTATTATTATGTTTATTTACACATTATTCTTGAACTATTAACTATGTAATACTTTTTAAGTTCATCCCTTATGCCTGGTAAGGGTGTCAACTTTGTTTTTTTAAATGGTAACACATATTTTTAATTTAATAAAATGTTTGAGTTTTTAATTCAATAGTAAATGGCATTTGAATTTTTAATGAAACTTAATTTGTTTATTAGATAT
>NW_026099573.1:9813035-9821631 GCF_025091365.1 Daktulosphaira vitifoliae | reverse complement strand
ACTGGCCCTCGGCCAGTCCGCCGACGTCGGCCAGGTGGGCTTCGATCCGGGTGACGAGCAGCCGCTCGAGGATCTTCCCCAAGTCGTCCAACATGCAAAGCGGTCGGTACGACGAGGGGAGACCCTCGGGCTTGTCACCCTTTCTCAGAAGCACCAGCCTGGCCTTCTTCCACTTCGTGGGGAATTCACCCTCCGAGAGGCAGCGGTTCGCGACGGCGCGTATCCAGTCCGGGGCGAGGTCGTTTACCAACCCCCACACCCGGTTTGGAATCGCGTCAGGGCCGGGAGCTGTGTTCCGGCCCCGTACGCGCGCCACCGCGTCGGCCACTTCCTGGGTGGTGAATTCCTCCACCGACACGTCGTCCCCGAACGCAGGGGGAGGCAGAGGCGGGTGTGTCTGAAAGAGCGTGTCTACCGCCCTTTCCAACAATTCCGTCTCCAGCTGACCGGAAGCCGGTGAACCGCGGAGCTTCCGCATAACGACCCGGTAGGGTTTCCCCCACGGGTCGTGGTCCACCGACTTCACGAGTTCGGCCCAGCACTTCGCTTTGGCCCGCCTGATGGCGAGATTCATATATTACACTTATAAATCATAAAACTTCAAATCTGAATATAAATAAAGAAATAAAAGATCATGTAGCTTTTGGAATAATCCACCAATTTTTTAAAGTTAATCACTATCTACAGATTAACATTGAAGTGTTTTTTATGAAAGTGATTTTAGTCGTTGTCAGATATAATTATCTTGATCCAACTATGTCACATCCCCACTATGCTGGATTTTTGTTTTTGTATTATGAACGAAATATTTGCAACGAATGCATTTTTTTCGCTGTTATTTTTCTTGGTTTCTCTACCATAAGTCATGACTTCAAATTTAATAATGTTCTCAGATGGTATAAAGTCCAATGAACTATAAAAATGTTTATAATTTTCTGTTAAAGTCATACGGATTTGGTAATAAGCATTGAATCGGATCTAATCGCAAATGTACATTAGCGTTTGTTTTTGCATCATTTATATCTTTTGAATTGGATAATTGTAATTTCCATCTATTAAAAAAAAAACACTTCATATGAAAATCTTTCAAATAGTCCTTATACTTTTAAAACAACTAACAATTAATTAAACAATATTTTTCAGAAATTATTCATTCCAAATATTATATTATTGGTTGTTTTACAAAAATGTGAAAAGGTATTGACCAGCTCTGATAATCTCGAGGAAGCAACAGGATTATCAGACACTAATGAACAAATTAGTAAAATACTTAAAATTTGTTTAAATATGTATATATTAATTGTAATAATAATAATAATAATAATAGTTATCACTATTATTGACTTTTTTTGTGCAAAATGATTTGTCTCCTTCAAATAAATAGAGTAGTAATTAAAACAAAGGCATTAAAATAAATCTAAACTTAATAGTAAATGTTAAATTATTGAAATTCATAAAATTAATATCATATTTTTGATATGTTTGCTTATTGCGATGTTATTAGTATTGTCCTACATTACCACAGGCCAATTTATAGAGACATTTGAAAATGCAAATAACAATTATTCAATAACATATAAAAAAAAATTTCTATTAAAAACAGTTAGGAAGGATCTTGTTATGAATTTTGCAACTTAAAACTATGCAGTGTTTTGTCAAACATATCATAAAATCAGTAATTTAGATGCTATGATGATGACACTTTATCTAGCTTCCTTACAATAAATTTACTTATAAATAATTGAATTCTCAACAGTGTGTGACCATTAATTTTTTATTAACAATCATTTAAGTTACTTTTAACATGTATCTGAATTACCTTAGAACAGTTATTTAAGCATAAAAACTTTAGGTAGTAAACATATGATTCATCAATTAAAACATTAAGTTAATTTACAGTTAAATATATTTTCATTTTTTATTGTTATATTTAAAAGTACATTTATTTCTACATAAATTTTATTATTTATTGGAATACCTTTTTTATTTATTATATAATAAAATTGAATATATATTAATTAAATTGTATTATGTTGTATTCAAAGAATCAGTTAAATTATTATATATAGAATATACGTATAATCATTACACAGGTGTAAGAAATTATTCCATGTGAGTGATTTTTGCAAGGAAATGCAGGAACGTAGGGTCAGGTTAATTAGATTAAATAAAAATGTTTATTATTACTAAATACGTTTTATGTGAAATCTTATATATAAATTAATGAGTGTAATTAATAAAATAATATAATTAAACGTTATTAAAATTTCTTATTTTTATAAATTGATATTTTTTAGTTTGTGTGATATGTCAGGATGAAATGAATGTTAATGATTTTAAACATCCATGTTGTAATGGGATATATCATAAGAAATGTTTATATAAATCCATAAGCTTTAATATATTAAGTTGTCCAAATTGTCGCGGAAATCCAATTGAAGGTATATTATCTTATATATTAAAATTTAGTCTGTACACAAATATTTACCTAGTAGGGCGAGTTAGGTAAATATAAACGATTGAAGTAAAGCTACATGTGCTTTATTTGATAAATACATAAATTATTATCTCGAACTTACATTTAATATTATAGCATAATATTAAACAATCAGATATTAGTAATCTAAAATTAATCCTAATAAAATATTCTAAAAGAAAAAATTAATTTATAATTGAATCATTCGTTTATATTTACCCCACGTAACTCTACTCATTTAAATGAATTACATTTTTGAAGGTATGCTTTAAAAAGGAATTTTATAGAAAATAAGTAGATTAGAGCACTTATCAATTCTTATGGTATATTTTTGCACAACTTATTGTAAATATTTAAAACTTTTCACCTCTCCCTTTCTGTATACTTTTTCTCTTCTCTTAGTGTCTTGTCAACCGCCTAGTATTCTGAACCATACATTGTAGCTGGTCACACTAGTCTTATAGAAATTACCTTTTAGCCTCATTGAAATTTTTTTTTATATTTTAAATATTATGTGCTTATTTACATTATTATTGATAAATATGGTATAATGAATGTTATATATTTCTGTGATGGACTAGGTAGTATACTCTTAAGAACGCCCACTGGTAATTTAGTACACTGACGTTCTATATTTCAGGGGTTGTCAATTTTATAACAAAAGGTAGTGTACAGATAGTATACATTTAATCAATCAAATAACGTAGCTCACGTAAATTTAAACCACATCGTTCTTATTTGGAATAAATTTACTATTTTTTAATGTAAACTGTTCTAAAATTATTGGACACTAATTTAGAGATTAACGAAATATGGTGTTGAATATCTAGTCAATTTATAATGATGTTTTTTAAAGATGGATTTTTTTCTAAGGTAATCGCATTTGCAATAACTGTAATCAAACTAAAAGTGATAATGAGTTAGAAAAAATGAAATGTTGTGGTATTGATTTATGTAAATTTTGTGTCAAGAATAACTTGAGTACTCAATGTTTGTGCAAAGAAGACTTAGTGAAAGGTACTTCATATTTATTTTACTTTTTTTAAATAGTTAGTGTCGATTACATTTAAAGTATCAGATTAAACAATTTAATAAGCAAAGAGCTATTAATCAAGATATATTTAAGGAAACAGTAGTAGATGATGTTTTTGAAATAAGTCATTAATTTATTCTAAATATTGACACGGTCCCGCGTTGCTTCGTGGTACACGATGTCCCAGCGACTCGTGCCATCTTTATCAGCCGTCGCCCTACTATGAGTATTTGACTGACCAACACCGCGTGCCATACGCCACGGTGCAAAGTCCAGAAAGTGCCGCACGGCCGACGACGACCCGCCGCAAATGACACGTTGAGTTTTCTTCCCGTTGTCAAAGTGACAACGTCGAGGATGTACGCCATCGACTCCGGACGACCGGACTCGACGAATCAATCGATCCGCACCCGCGCACCGTCGTCATCAACACTGCTAACTTTTTGATGTCCGAGGATCATGCTGGACATCGCGACGCGGACACCAGTGAAAGTGCCGCGATATTATGCGAAGATTATTATTATTAACTTTGTTTGTTTCTTTAATACCCTGTTGTTGTTGAATAATAAACGGCCCACGGGTCTCTACCCTCAAAACCAGTGTCAACTACATCATTGCGATATAAGTTGTGTCAATATTAAACACTATCTACAGATTTGCATTGAGTGTTTTAAATCAAACAATATTTTTCTTTACAATAATTTAAAATTGATAATTTTTGAAATTTTTTTAAACTTCTTTTACATAATATTACTTTCTGAAAAATTATTGATATAAAATACTTTAAATTATTTATTATATTTTTTGATTACACTTTTACCTGCTCACAGAGGGGGGTTTCAAATTAGTAACTTTTGCACAAAAATGAACTTTTTTAATTTAACTTTTGCAAATGTTCCAGAAATACTGTTAATTATATACATGTCTTATATTAAAGCTTATGTAATATTTTTTATTTTTCATAAAAAAATTTTAAGATGACACGACTGTCTTTTCAGACCATTCGAACAGTGGTCGCACGCTAATGCGACTGCTTACTTATTAGCATTAAATAATAAAATCAATATTAAATATAAAATTAAAAATTATGCTATTAATTTTTTTAGGTATTATTTTCGGCCCCTTTCGTTTGTGTACCTTATGTGGAGTTTTTAAAGGAAAGTACTCTTATTCATCTCGTTGCCCAGAAATTTATTGTAAGAGATGTTTTAATAACCTACGTAATCAATGTAATGGGCATTGTCCTTTTTGTGATGAAGAAAGAACGAAGAAGAAATCATTTTCATGTTTTCCTTAAGTGCAAATACCTGAATAAATACAACTATAATTATCTAAATTAAAAATATGCCACATTGTTTGATTATTATTATAATATGTTATCGTTAAATAAGAAAATAGCATAACATCAGTTACTTGATCAAGGTGTGCGATTATGTATAATTATGTCCAAATGATGATGACATCACTAATACTCATGTAAATGACACAGCTAATTTATTTGTTAAATATATTTTTTCGTTGTCCTCTTCTATTTTCATTAATATTTTTTCTTCTATAACAGAAACTTAAACCTTATTATCATCTTCTTTCTAATGTTATTTTTAATCTAGTTTATCTTATTACTAAGATTTTTTTGTCTAAAAATTATAAATCGTTGGTTCCAGAAGAAATAATTTATAATTGCCATAAAAATAATTTATGTCCCATTGAAACAGATAATTGTTACATTTATTTGTCTACAAATGAGGTTTCAAAATAGCTACTTTTCCAAAAAATTACCTTTTTCAACTAAAAAATTTGAAAATGTTTCGGAAATACTATGTTTTAAAATATTTGTTAAATTAAAGCATGTTACGTATTGTGAGTATAAAAAAAAAATTGTTCCGAAGACCTATCTTCTAAGTACATATGGTTGCCGTAGTTATAAACATACTATTTTTGTGTTATAATTTTCGAATTTCGATTTCATATTTTGATCTTTGAATTGTTATATTGATCGACACGTAGACCGGTAAAACGTAATACATTATATATAATTTTATTAGTCATAAAGACATTTTAATAGAATAAATTTGTTTGTCGCTAACAAACAGTAGTACCTAAAAAGCTTTTAAACCAAAAAAAAAAAAAGGGGTTATAATTTATAGTTAACTAAAAGATTTGATAATGAAACAATTTTTCTTATACATAAAATTATAATCTGAAATAAAAAATAAATATTTAAAATAATGAACTCTTCTTTTAATTAATTTTTTTTTTTTGTAAAAAAAGATTATAAAATCATATATATGTAGTTACAACAAGTTTATTAAATAATGTTATGAATGGAACTTGTAATATGTTTGCTAGTTAATTAGTTGGAAATATTAAATTTTTCTTTATAAATTAAAAAACGAATATTTTTGTTATATAAATATAGTTGTTATATAACTAAGTTTATAAATTAATATGTATGTGTGTCTGACATTAATACACACACTGTTTGAGTGTTCCTTTAACTAAAATTTAAAAGGATAACACTACAAAAAGTAGACAACAGAATATGGAATATTATTAAAAGATATGGAGAACATTCATATATTAATATTTCTATATAAGAATATTATACAAACATAATATGTCACTAAAATTAATGTTAGTAAAACTTAACGGTACTAAAATATATACATAGGTTATACATTAATTGATAATTTAATAGTAATGTAAAATAACATAATAAAGGCGACCTGTAGATCCACAAATGGCAGTGACCTGGTTTACGGCTGGATTGCGAATTACAGGAGACTTGTTACAGAAGGCGTTCCACAGCGTGGAAATGAAGTTATCTCGTCCCGGCGATGGCGAATTTTGGTGTATGCGAAGGTATGCGCGTATACACCTTTGCGGTGCTTCAAAAGAGCACAAAAAATAAGAATAGAGAAAAGAAAATGAAACGATAATATACCGTTCAGTTTAGTATCAACGATACTCGAGCGAGCGTTTTTATTTGCGAATAGAATAATATTGACTCGTTTTTACGAGTCGCGTGGAACTCGTTTAATTATTTTTATTAGCGGTCAATCACATATTAATGGGGCGGTCACAACAAGACACCATATGACTGTATACGCAACACACACGTACACACAAAATATTACAAAAAATAATGTTCTGAGTGTCCTATGATCAAGGAGAAACAATTTGAAAGATAAAAAAATAAAGAAAAGAAAATATTAATTAACAAGTATGTCATACATGAGTATAAAAATGAATTTATTTGTAATCATTAGTAGTGCTGAAAGGTTGGCATCTGAAGCATGTAGTTTTGAAGATCTTGTGACTGACGATTTATATGTTGGGGTTATTTTTAATCAATTACGAACTAAAAAAAGTATAAAACATTTTTTATGTCCAGCGGCTGTTGTCATGCCTCAGCAATAAGAACACGTCGCAATGGACGTGCAGTAATAGCGTATATGACGACAGTTATATTAATGACAATGCAAAGGTAGTTCCAAGTTGGAATTTAGAAGGAGTCGGACAGCAAGGNTCCAACTTGGAATTTAGAAGGAGTCGGACAGCAAGGAGGACACGGCGTAGCGGACGAGCAACAGCGTATACATCGGTAAATATTATACAGTATAACTGCGGCCCCCGGAATTTTTTACTACCTATGAAATATTGGTTCAAAAGTTTTTATTGATCAGTTATTTTTGTAATCATATATTTGTCTTCGTTATATTGTTATTACATTCCTAACCAAGTTAAATGTATATAAATAAATATATTTTTCTTACAAAATTGTTTCATAGTTAGAACTCATTATATGTAAACATATTTTCCTAATAATAACAATATTATACATGAATCGTAAAAATGGTATAAGATTTTATAAAAATACCTTAAATTTATGACACGTTAGTATAAATGGAACAAATATTGACACTTATTTTAAAAAAACCAGCACAGGGGGGTCGGGGCACAGTGGTGCCGTGGTATAGTTGGATCAAGTATAATGATATCTGACAGTGATTAAAATCACAATCAAAAATAAACGCTTCGATGCAAATCTTTAGATAGTGTTTAATTTAAAAAAAATTGGTGTTTTATTCCAAAAGCTTCATGATCTGCTGGGTCCTTATTAATATCTCGATTAAGACAAAGTATGTCGAATGAAAAAGGGTTTATTAAAAAATATTATTTCTCATAAAAAAATTGTGTGGATCCATACACTTTTCAATAAGTTATAGCATTATAAAGTTAAATATAATATAAAAAATAAAATCGAGAGTTTTCACACGAAAATAGCATTCGATAGCCATTTTCACCATGAAGACATGTCCAGAGATCAAATTTTTTTTTTTAAATTAAAGTATATTACATTAGCTTTAATTTAAGATATATATAAAAGTGTCAGACCTTCGGGAACACTTTCAAAAGTTAAGTTGAAAAACATCTACTTTATATATGCATTTTTTATATTTTAAGCCCTCCCATATATAGGGAAATGGTCTGATATAAAAAAAAAGTATGTCCAATGAAAGATGTATATGAATACTACTTTTCATGAAAAAATTGTATCGATCCATACATTTTTTAAAAAGTTATAGCACTTTAAAGTTAAAAATGTAAAATACATAATCGAAAATTTTCACACAAAAATAGCATTCGGTTGCCATTTTCACCGTGAAGATAATATAAAGTCCGAAATTTTTTTTTTTCAAATTAAAGTAAATTACATTAGCTTTAATTTAAGATATATATAAAAGTGTCAGACCTTCCGGAACATTTTCAAAAGTTAAGTTGAAAAAGTTAATTTTTTGTGAAAAAGTTGTCATTTTAAATCCCCCACTGTGGGCAGAAAAAAGGTCAAATTTACAAAAAAAATAGACCAAATGATAGGTAAAGACATCAAGCATCTATAAAAAAAAATTATATTGATATGTTCATTTTTGAAAAAGTTACGGCAGTGTTTTTAGTAAAAAAAATTGAAAAAATTTCGAAAATTAGCGATTTTTAAATTTGTAATTTTTTTGGAGGTTTCCCCCATTTACGGGGAACGAGGGAATTTTTTTCAATTTTGAAGGGTAATGTCTTCGACTAGATAC
>NW_026099573.1:9812638-9812925 GCF_025091365.1 Daktulosphaira vitifoliae | reverse complement strand
AAAAAACCAAAAAAAAAAAAAAAAAACACATCATAGTAAAACCAATACCTTCTCAGCTTCGCATCGAAGCTAAAATAAATAATAAGAACTAACCATGAACATTATATTATAAATTTTTAACATATTATCACAATTTCAAAAAATAAAAGTACAATAAGGCTCCAGTAAAATGAAGTTTATTAGTTTATATTAAAATCGTAAAACATTTCAATGTATATTTGAAACATATTAAAAAAAAATTAATATATATTTCAAAAATTATATGGTTTATGATTTTAGAGGTATAT
>NW_026099573.1:9811062-9812538 GCF_025091365.1 Daktulosphaira vitifoliae | reverse complement strand
TAACGACCTACCTCACTCTAATTGTTTATTACTAAAAATCCTTCGATGAAGCCATTATTACAAATTCATTATATAAATAAATTTTTTCACTTACCTCTGATAATCCCAACAAGGCAAATATTTTGTTGCGACGTATCACATGTTGATTATGTCATTATTAGCGACATGTATTAACTCGCGTATAATTATATCTATATTAAATCTACTCAAGGTTAAAATCGAATTTATTATTCCTTTGGTATCTTATGTAAACTCTCTTTGTACATGAATGTGGTATATTCATTATCCTTGTATATTTTATATTAACCTACCTTGAAATTTAATAATTTGTAAAAACTATAAAGAGATTATAAATAACATAACTGTGCTGTGCAATAAACTATTTTCAAGTGGCTTACGTCTTTTGAGACATCCATAGAGTTATCTTGGATAGATGTGAGGTCAATTTCAGTTCTTAGCACAACAGATTATACTAGTGTACTACACTCCGATGGCCCGCACTATCTCCTTTCAGAAAACGGCAGATATTAGACCGGCTGGTAGACAAGTGGAGAGACACTTCCTAATTGCTTGGGTAATTAGCATAATATTTCGACTCCAATATATTTGTATTAAGAGCTGGTTGTGTCAACAACCAGCTTAAATAATATCTATCTGAAATCTTAAATAATATCTTTATCTTTATGCAAAGACCTTTATGATATGTGGTCTATGAATTTTCAATCACTTGCACCACCTAAGTTAGATGCGACTGTACTATAGATTTATGCACAATAAGTTATGTTAGTGTTCTACAATCCGATAGCCCGCAGTGTTGTAGAGATCAAACTGACCAGTCGACAAGTGGAGAGATACTTTGGAGAAATCTTGTGGTTAATTAAAATTTTGAACCAGATGAACCACATAGGCCTTCTAGAAAAATATTTCCTAGAAGAATAGTTGTGTCGCGCGTCAATGATGACTTGTAGCAAGCGGATTCAGCAGACAAGAAAAAATACTCGATAAAAAATATAAATTTTACATTTATTTTGACAATAATCGATTTTTATACAAAATATGCTTTGGATGTACCTTTAAAAAATAAATCTGGAACAGAAGTCAATCCGGCTTTTGAAAAAGTCTTGGTCGATAGATTTCCAAAGAGTTTACAAACAGACCGAGGTTTAGAATTTTTGACGTTTTAAGTCTTTCAACAACAATAATATAAACCATTATTCAACATACTCTATAATGAAAGCTGCTGTTGTGGAGCGATTTAATAGAACACAAAAGGAAAAACCCAGCACAGGGGGTCGCGGCACAGTGGTGACGTGGCATAGTTGGATCAAGTATAATGATATCTGACAGTGATTAAAATCACTATCAAAAAAAAACGCTTCGATGCAAATCTTTAGATAGTGTTTAATTTTAAAAAATTGGTGGATTATTCCAAAAGCTTCATAAACTGCTAGTTCCTTATTAATATCCTGATTAAGA
>NW_026099573.1:9810563-9810961 GCF_025091365.1 Daktulosphaira vitifoliae | reverse complement strand
AAAATAGTATTTCCCATAAAAAAATTATATTGATCAATACACTTTTCAATAAGTTATAGCATTATAATGTTAAAAATGTAAAAAATAAAATTGAGAATTTTCACACAATAATAGCATTTGGTAGCCATTTTCACCTTGAAGATAAAATAAAGTCCGAAATTTTTTTTTTCCATGATAAAGTATATTACATTAGCTTTAATTTAAGATATATATAAAAGTGTCAGACTTTCCGGAACACTTTCAAAATTTAAGTTGAAAAAGTCAATTTTTTGTGAAAAAGTTGTTATTTTGAATCCCCCCCTGTAGGCAGGTCAAAATTAGATTTATAAAAAAAATATACCAAATGATAGGTAAAGACATCATGCATCTACAAAAAAAAGAATTATATTGATCCATAA
>NW_026099573.1:9805128-9810463 GCF_025091365.1 Daktulosphaira vitifoliae | reverse complement strand
TTCACGAGTTCGGCCCAGCACTTCGCTTTGGCCCGCCTGATGGCGAGATTCATATATTACACTTATAAATCATAAAACTTCTAATCTGATTATTAATAAAGAAATAGAAGATCATGTAGCTTTTGGAATAATCCACCAATTTTTTAAAGTTAATCACTATCTACAGATTTACATTGAAGTATTTTTTATGAAAGTGATTTTAGTCGTTGTCAGATATAATTATCTTGATCCAACTATGTCACATCCTCACTATGCTGGATTTTTGTTTTTGTATTGTGAACGAAATATTTGCAACGAATGCATTTTTTCGCTGTTATTTTTCTTGATTTCTTTACCATAAGTCATGACTTCAAATTTAATAATGTTCTCAGATGGTATAAAGTCCAATGAACTATAAAAATGTTTATAACTTTCTGTTAAAGTCATACGGATTTGGTAATAAGCATTGAATCGGATCTAATCGCAAATGTACATTAGCGTTTGTTTTTGCATCATTTATATCTTTTGAATTGGATAATTGTAATTTCCATCTATTAAAAAAAAAAACACTTCATATGAAAATCTTTCAAATAGTCCTTATACTTTTAAAACAACTAACAATTAATTAAACAATATTTTTCAGAAATTATTCATTCCAAATATTATATTATTGGTTGTTTTACAAAAATGTGAAAAGGTATTGACCAGCTCTGATAATCTCGAGGAAGCAACAGGATTATCAGACACTAATGAACAAATTAGTAAAATACTTAAAATTTGTTTAAATATGTATATATTAATTGTAATAATAATAATAATAATAATAGTTATCACTATTATTGACTTTTTTTGTGCAAAATGATTTGTCTCCTTCAAATAAATAGAGTAGTAATTAAAACAAAGGCATTAAAATAAATCTAAACTTAATAGTAAATGTTAAATTATTGAAATTCATAAAATTAATATCATATTTTTGATATGTTTGCTTATTGCGATGTTATTAGTATTGTCCTACATTACCACAGGCCAATTTATAGAGACATTTGAAAATGCAAATAACAATTATTCAATAACATATAAAAAAAAATTTCTATTAAAAACAGTTAGGAAGGATCTTGTTATGAATTTTGCAACTTAAAACTATGCAGTGTTTTGTCAAACATATCATAAAATCAGTAATTTAGATGCTATGATGATGACACTTTATCTAGCTTCCTTACAATAAATTTACTTATAAATAATTGAATTCTCAACAGTGTGTGACCATTAATTTTTTATTAACAATCATTTAAGTTACTTTTAACATGTATCTGAATTACCTTAGAACAGTTATTTAAGCATAAAAACTTTAGGTAGTAAACATATGATTCATCAATTAAAACATTAAGTTAATTTACAGTTAAATATATTTTCATTTTTTATTGTTATATTTAAAAGTACATTTATTTCTACATAAATTTTATTATTTATTGGAATACCTTTTTTATTTATTATATAATAAAATTGAATATATATTAATTAAATTGTATTATGTTGTATTCAAAGAATCAGTTAAATTATTATATATAGAATATACGTATAATCATTACACAGGTGTAAGAAATTATTCCATGTGAGTGATTTTTGCAAGGAAATGCAGGAACGTAGGGTCAGGTTAATTAGATTAAATAAAAATGTTTATTATTACTAAATACGTTTTATGTGAAATCTTATATATAAATTAATAAGTGTAATTAATAAAATTATATAATTAAACGTTATTAAAATTTCTTATTTTTATAAATTGATATTTTTTAGTTTGTGTGATATGTCTGGATGAAATGAATGATAATGATTTTAAACATCCATGTTGTAAAGGGAAATATCATAAGAAATGTTTATACAAATCCATAACCTTTAATTTAATATCATGTCCAATTTGCCAGGGAAATCCAATTGAAGGTATATTATCTTATATATTAAAATTTAGTCAGTTCACAAATATTTACCTAGTAGGGCGAGTTAGGTAAATATAAACGATTGAAGTAAAGCTACATGTGCTTTATTTGATAAATACATAAATTATTATTTCGAACTTACATTTAATATTATAGCATAATATTAAACAATCAGATATTAGCAATCTAAAATAAATATTCGTTTAAATTTACCCCACGTAATTTTATTCATTTAAGAGAATTACATTTTTGAAGTTAAGTTTTCAAAATTAATTTTATAGAAAATAAGTAACTCAGAAAATTTTTTTCAATAATCATCAACTTTTTTTTTTAACTAATTAATTATAATTAACAATGATTAACAGTGGTGATTGGGTCATTGAACATCGTTCTATCGCGGGACCTTTACAGTTTTGACTTCACCACAGACAAACCAAAATGAAATAATTGTTTTTTTTTGGTCTAGAAAGTTAACCTGCTAGACCGCAGTATTTGTGATTTTCACTCTAAATTAAACTCTGTGATTCCTTTTACTTACATATTTGTTTAATAAATTTATCAGTGTAGTAATTTTATATAGAGATGGACGAACTGTCTTACGAACATTAGGTTCCCCATTCCCAATTATTCAATAATATTGTTACCATAATATTGTATCACCAATTTTAATTATTTTATTTTTAACATTTTATACTGGTTTAAGGTGAAGTCAACAAAACAAACAATAAGACTAAATTATTTTATTTTATTTAAACGTCAACTATATATATAAAATTCATTTTTCTTTCTTTCATCCTTCACAATTTGTCTATAACTTTTTGATTAAAACTATTAATCTTCGTTGATTATACAACTTTCAATACTAAATATGGTCAAAGCGTTGAGTTTTTTTTTATACATGATACTTTTTAAGCACGGTTTAATTTTCTTCAATGTTGAGAAACTTCTTTCAGCTTAATTAAAATATTTCTTGATTATTATTCATAATTTAAGCTTAAAAATTTAATAATGAATAAAAATACTACCCATACGGTAGATAAGAACGATATAAAAACATTTGAGTGTGATCGCTTTAATGTCGAAAATCGAAATGGTAAAAAAAATATGATAGTGTAGGTGTTATATCAATCGAATAATCTGATAAATTTATCTAGACGCTATTGCGTTGGTAGAATTTGGTGGAATTTTATTAGAGCTATTGCCTATTAATATTTAATAGACACGTAGACTATAAATGAAAACTGTCGACACGAGCAGGTCGCCGCCGAAAATGTGTGACGAGAATTCATTGTACTGTGCTTGCACTCGTCACGTTGCAGTAAACCCCACGAAAATTATAGTTAATGATATAGTATACAATATCTAAGTATATCAAAAACCAGATATTTTGTGTGCCCACGGATTGTTGCACCAAACACAATTGTGTTTGGAGTTTTAGCTTCGATGCGAAGCTGAGAAGGTATTGGTTTTACTAAGATGTGTTTTTTTTTTGTGTCTGTTACCACTTTTTCTCAGCTCTCACCGGACCGATTTCTTTCAATGATACGTCAAAAGATCACAAATCGTATCTAGTCGAAGACATTACCCTCAAAAGTTGAAAAAAATTCCCTCGTTCCCCGTAAATGGGGGAAACCTCCGAAAAAAATACAAATTTAAAAATGGTTAATTTTCGAAATTTTTTCTATTTTTTTTACTAAAAACTGCCGTAACTTTTTCAAAAATAACCAAATCAATATAAATCTTTTTTTTATAGATGCATGATGTTTTTACCTATCATTTATTATATTTTTTTTTATAAATCTGACTTTTTATCTGCCTACAGGGAGAGATTCAAAATGACAACTTTTTTACAAAAAATTTACTTTTTCAATTTTGAAAATGTTCCGGAAAGTCTGACACTTATATATATATATTACATTAAAGCTAATGCAATGTACTTTATTATGGAAAATAAAAATTTCGGAATTTATATTATCTTCACGGTGAAAATGGCTA
Source organism: Daktulosphaira vitifoliae (assembly GCF_025091365.1). Taxonomy (NCBI): domain Eukaryota; kingdom Metazoa; phylum Arthropoda; class Insecta; order Hemiptera; family Phylloxeridae; genus Daktulosphaira; species Daktulosphaira vitifoliae. The sequence goes on along the minus strand of NW_026099573.1, from coordinate 9,806,552 downwards.
ACGAATGCTATTTTTGTGTGAAAATTTTCGATTATGTATTTTACATTTTTAACTTTATTATGCTATAACTATTTGAAAAAAGTATGGATCAACATAATTTTTTTATGAGAAATAATATTTTTTAATAAACCCTTTATTCGTTTGACATACTTTATCTTAATCAGGATATTAGTAAGGAACTAACAGATCATGTAGCTTTTGGAATAATACACCTATTTTTTAAAGTTAAACACTATCTAAAGATTTGCATCGAAGCGTTTTTTATGATAGTGATTTTAATCACTGTCAGATATCATTATACTTGACGCAACAATGCCACGTCACCACTGTGCCGCGACCCCCCTGTGCTGGGTTTTTTAATATTGTAGTTAACATCATAAGCTTTAACTTGATATAAATTAATGTTAGTAGATGTTCTAAAATGTCTTCACATGCATGAATTTTCTCTTTCAAATCCTTATTGTACTCAGGTTTTTCATTGAAAAGTCCACCAAAAGAACACTTATTACCTCTTTTATATTTTATTAAAATGTCATCAAGATCAGTATTTAAAAAACCAGCACAGGGGGTCGCGGCACAGTGGTGACGTGGCATAGTTGGATCAAGTATAATGATATCTGACAGTGATTAAAATCACTATAAAAAAAAAACGCTTCGATGCAAAACTTTAGATAGTGTTTAATTTTAAAAAATATAGTATAATATAGTATATGTAATATACTATATTATAGTATATTACATTAGCTTTAATTTAAGATATATATAAAATTGTCAGACCTTCCGGAACACTTTCAAAAGTTAAGTTGAAAAAGTTCTACTTTCTATATGCATTTTTATGTTAAAATCCCCCCTGTATTAAGGGAAATGGTCCGATTTAAAAAAACAGTATGTCGAATGAAAGATGTATATAAACACTATTTTCCATAAAAAAATTGTAATGATCCATACATTTTTCAAAAAGTTATAGCATAATAAAGTTAAAAATGGAAAATACAAATTCGAAAATTTTCACACAAAAATAGCATTCGGTAGCCATTTTCACCATGAAGATAAAATAAAGTCCGAAATTTTTTTTTTTCATGATAAAGCATATTACATATGCTTTAATTTAAGATATATATAAAAGTGTCAGACTTTCCGGAACATTTTCAAAATTTAAGTTGAAAAAATAAATTTTTTGTGATAAAGTTATCATCTTAAATCCTCCCCTATGGGCAGATAAAAGGTCAAATTTACAAAAAAAATATACCAAATGATAGGTAAAGACATCAAGCATCTATAAAACAAAAATTACATTGATATGTTCATTTTTGAAAATGTTATGATAGTTTTAAGTAAAAAAAATTTCAAAAATTTCGAAAATTAGCGATTTTTAAATTTGTAATTTTTTTGGAGGTTTCCCCCATTTACGGGGAACGAGGGAA
>NW_026099573.1:9801342-9804757 GCF_025091365.1 Daktulosphaira vitifoliae | reverse complement strand
GTTCACAGTCCCAAAAAAAAAAAAAAAAAAAACACATCTTAGTAAAACCAATACCTTCTCAGCTTCGCATCGAAGCTAAAAATGTTATTGGATGAATGTTGTACTATGAGAAATTGGATGTTAAAGTAAAAAAAATTGGCAATTTTTTCAATAAAAAAATATTTTACATTTAATTTTAGAAAAAATTTAGGGATTTTTGCTACTAATTAGTGATTAAATCAGGAAATAGATTTGGTAGAAAAAATTTTAAAAACATAAAGAATTAATGTCTTTATTAGGGATTAGGGAGAGGAAAAAGAAGAAGAACGAGATATGGTTTTAAATATCTAGTTAATTATAATTATGTTTTATTAAAGAAAGTTTTTTTTTTTTTAAAGATATTCGCATTTGCAATAACTGTAAGAGTACTAAGTACAATAATGAGTTGGAAAAAATGAAATGTTGTGGTATTGATTTATGTAAAAATTGTGTCAATAGTTCTATGAAAACTCAATGTTCTTGCAGAGAAGACTTAGTGAACGGTACTATATACTTATATTAAATTTTTTAAATTGTAAGTAACGATCACATATAGGTGTCAGATTAAGTAATATAAGGATAATAAGCAATTATTATTATTATAAGCAAGTACTTATTAAAATAAGTTTATTCTCATATTGTGTTAATTTTATATGAATAAAAAATAATATTATAATGGTTCTATTATTTCACCAAGAAATTAATTTTAGCTTCGGTGCAAAGTTATGAAGGCATTAGTTACACAATAATGTTTTTTTTTTGTTTGTTACAATTTTTTCTCAGCTATCACCGAACTGATTTCTATCAATGACACGTCAAAGATCACAAATTGTATCTAGTCGAAGAAATTACCCTCAAAAATTGAAAATATTTCCCCCCTTCACAATAAATAGGAGAATTCTCCAAAAAAATTACATATTTAAAAAACGCTAATTTTCAAAATGTTTTCAATTTTTTTTACTTAAAACTGCCATAACTTTTTTAAAAATTATCAAATCAATATAATTTTTTTAAATAGATAAATGAGGTATTGACTTATCATTTTCTATATTTTTTTTTATAAATTTGATCCTATACCTGTTCACAGAGAGATTTCAAATTAGCAATTTTTAACAAAAAATTAACTTTTTCAACTTTTGAAAATGAATTGAAAATACTGACACATTTATACATGTCATTAATGCTTATGTAATATTTTTTATTTTTCATAAAAAAATGTTAAGATGACACAAGTCTCCACGACTGTCTTTTCAGACCATCCGAACAGTGGTCTCACGCTAATGCGACTGCTTACTTATTAGCATTAAATAATAAAATCAATATCAAATATAACATTTAAAATTATGCTATTAATTTTTTAGGTATTGTTTTTAGCCACTTTCGTTTGTGTATATCATGTAGACAGTTTGAAGGAAAGTACACTTTTTCATCTCGTTGTCCACAAATGTTTTGTAAGGAATGTTTTAATAGCCTACGTAATCAAAATGATGGGCGTTGTTCTTATTGTGGTGAAAAAACAAAGAAGAAGAAATCATTTTTATGTTTTTCTTAAGTGCAAATATTTGAATAAATACAACTATAATTATTTAAATTAAAAATATGCCAAATTTTTTGATTATTATTATAATATGTTATCGTTAAATAAGAAAATAGCATAACATCAGTTACTTGAACAAGATGTGCGATTATGTACAATTATGTCCAAATGATGACATCACTTAATACTCATGTAAATGACACAGCTAATTTATTAGTTAAATATATTTTGTCATTGTCCTTTTCTTTTTGCATTGCTATTTTTTTTTATAACAGAAACTTAAATCTTATTATTATCTTCTTTCTAATGTTAATTTTAATCTAGTATATATCATTACTAAGATTCTCTTGTCTCAAATTATAAATCCTCTTATAGACCCTCTTGAATCATTCTTGATTCTCTTTCATAATAATCTTCTTTCTTTAGTATTACAACAGAATTCCCTTTATCTGCCTTTAAATAAAAATAGTTTTTATTTTTTAAGTCATTTATGAGTCGTAGGAGGCTACAAACAAAAATAGTTCAAAATTAATAATTGAAGAAAAGTTCAGGTTTTTCATTAAAATTTCAAACCCTCAAATACCTAATCTATATGCTTTGCCAAAAATACATAAGCCAGGAATTACTATGAGACCTATTGTGTTGAATATTAATGCTCCGACTTACAATTTGGCTAAACACCTAGTAAGGGTATTTTCATCTTTCAAAAAATTCGATAGCTTTTCAGTTAAAAATAATATTGACTTAGTTAAACAATTATCTGGTTATACCATTCAAAATAATGACAGGTTAATTTCTTTTGGCGTAGTTGCCTTATTTCCGAATATTCCAATAAATATAACAATTGATTTTCTAAATTTTGAAATTTATCGGAAAAACACACACACGTTCAGATACATTCCGAACACATCGAACCACACCTGGCAACACAAATTGTCAGCTTTTAATAGTATGGTTTACAGATTAATTAATATTCCGATGAATAAAATAGATTATGATAAAGAATTGGTGGTTATAAAAGAAATAGCTAAATTTAATGGNATAAAGAATTGGTGGTTATAAAAGAAATAGCTAAATTTAATGGTTATAAAGAAAACATAATTTCAAAATTAGTCCGAAAACAAAAGTGGAAAAAAGAAAGGAGGGCAGCTGGTACACTCACCAGCGAAGGGGAACAAAAAGTAATTAGATCACCAATTTTATATTATCCGGGCATCTCAAATGGATTAACTAAAATATTTAAGAATTTTGGTATTACTTTGGTAACATCTAAGAATAATAATTTAAGAGATTTATTAGGTAACCCTAAAGATAAGTTAGATGAAGGGGGGAAATCAGGCATTTATAAAATACAATGTGAAAGTTACACAGGACAAACAAAAATAAATATAGGGGTCAGGTTTAAAGAGCACTTAAGAAATATTAAAAATCAAGAAGTTGAGAAATCTCCAGTGGCTAAACATTTATTGACACATAATCACTCCATTAAAACCATAAAACTAATTAAAAACGAAAATAATTACAAAGAACTTAATATCAGAGAAGCAATAGAAATGTTTAAAAATAAAAACAATTTAATTAATTGGGATCTTGGCCCACTGAAAAATTCATTATTAAACTTGTGTAAACTGGCAAAATGTGATAATATTACTTAGTGATAACGTCACTAGGTGATAAGGTCACTAGGGGTATATAAGGGAGTTTTTTCTAGTCGGGGTGTCAGTATGTGTTTAGCNTCTAGTCGGGGTGTCAGTATGTCTTTAGCCTTGATAATGGTAACATTGTTTCCTAAATACGACTTTTCAATAATATTTTTGTGGCTGTGAGTTTAATATTTTTAATATTTTTTAGTTTTTTAAA
>NW_026099573.1:9796811-9801306 GCF_025091365.1 Daktulosphaira vitifoliae | reverse complement strand
TATAGTTTTTTTCATATAATGAAAATAATATTTTTTTGTATTGAAACCTTAGATATTTCCCTTTCATTTGATATAATTTTTTTTGAAAATTTAACACTTANCGTGACTGTGACAACAATGTCATAAAAAACCAATTAGCTACCTATATTTGTAATCCCTTGTGTATTATACCTGTATATTAATTCAAAAATTTGAAACTTTAAATGATTATATCTAATAAACGAATTAAGTTATATTAAAAATTCAAATGCCATTTACTATTAAATTAAAAACTCAAACATTTTATTAAATTAAAAATATGTGTTACCATTTAAAAAAACAAAGTTGACCCCCTTCCAAGGCATAAGGGATGAACTTAAAAAGTATTACATAGTTAATAATTCAAGAATAATGTGTAACTAAAGATAATAAAAAAAAATGTTTAAATTATTATTATTCTATAAGTAATTGAGTGAGTTATGATAAAAAAATCACCTGTATTCTATAATATACTGATATTTAAATATATACTGTTCCTAGTTTCATCTAAGATAACTTCCGCTGTTGTGTTGAATTTTATTTTAATCTATATTTTTTTATATATTAATACTTTTTTTTAACTAATTAGTAGTAATAGCAAAAATTAGTGGTGATGGAAAAAACATAATTGAAAATTTGAAATCACCGCGAGAAATGGGTTCATAAATATATTTTTACTCTGATAAAAATTCCTTGTAGATCAGTAAATTTATTGTAGTGTAACAAACAACTTTTTTTTTGAAAATTATTAAATTAAGCCTTTAAACTTTTATAAATGTTTGACATAAATGTAATAACTACTTATGATTTTTTATAATTTGTCCGTAAAAATTACAATACTAAATTATTAAATATTATAAGTTTTTGGAAGTGTACTATAGTTAATAGTGTACATTAGGCTGGTCCTTATTTTTCAACTTTATAATAAATTGTGCGGCACCCCCTAATTTTGTTTATTTTTAGATAATAATGATTTTTGTTGAGTTTCGTAAGATTTACTTACCCCCTTCGGGTGCCGAATGAGGGTTGAAAATCCACTGAATAGGGTGGTTTTTTAGTTTTCGGCTAATATCTCAACAACAAAAGCTCAAAACGAAAAATTGTATAGAATAAAAATTATAGACCTTAATATTTTCTATATAAATTGTATCTTTGCAAATTCTCGTAGGTTGATTTTTTTCCTAGCCAGGACAAAAACAAAAAAATATTTGAATAGTTCGGTACATCAAACAATTATAAAAGTATTTACGTTTACAGGGACAACTGATTATAATATATACAAAATAAATCATAAAAAGATTATAAAATATACTCTATAATATAAGTTTAAAAAAATGCATTTTATAAATTAGCACACTAAGGTGTCAATGAAAGTACTAGTATTTCTTTACATAATTGACATTTAAATTAGAATGTTGCTGTCATCGATTTTTTTTTGTGATCTGGAAAAACTTTTCGATATTTCTGAACGACCTAAAACATGTTAAGTATAAATTAGTAATTTAGCAATCCGTTCTATATATTTTATTGCAATTTACTTGAAGTATAAATTGTTTTTGTGCTTCATTTTTCGTTAGTGTATCATTGAACTCCTCCATCAATTTCACACCCCTTTCAGCAGTGTCATTTACAACACGGATTGATTTAACTATTTTTTTCGCTTCTTGGTAATACTTATCACCTTCCCAATTCGAGGAGTCTAATTTCAAAAATTCTGTATCGATATTAAATCTTATAAAAAAATATCCCGAACTTTGTTCAAGCATATCTGTAAAAAACTCTTGTTTCAGAAACGTCTCCACATTATCTATTTTTAAAAAATATTTTTTTTAAAATCGCTTAGATCTGATGGGTAAGTAGATAAATTATTTAAAATAATTTTTGCCATTTTATTTCGGGTTTCTAACGAAACTCTATTATCAAATATTGAAAAAACAATACATTCTTGATTAAAGTACCACAAATGATTTAAAAATTTTTTTAAACACGAATCTGCAATAATTTTATCATCATTTTTATATTCATATAGAGTCCTTATTAAGTGCATATCGTTTAGTGGCGCTTCACATGATTGGTCAGCCATAGACCACGGCCTTATATAAATTTTTATAATAAATGCACATATTCTGCATATTGCAGTCTCTTCCGACTTGGATAATTTGAATTCTTGTTGAAGTAAAAAAATTTTCAAACNGTTTAAAAAAATGCATTTTATAAATTAGCACACTAAGGTGTCAATGAAAGTACTAGTATTTCTTTACGTAATTGACATTTAAACATGTTGTGAATATCTAGTTTATTTATTGCTGAAATTTTTCCAATTTTTTGTCACTAAGCAAGATTATTGTGTTCATTGTTGCACTTTAGACCTTTTACATTATTTGATAATGATCACAATAACTGGAAAATTTTGATAAGTTTGGCTACTTTAGTAATACGATCAATTTATTATCTAATCATTCGCCACTTTTATTTACAACTTGTTTTTTTTACTCGTTTGTTCCGCGGTTCATGCGTTTTGGTATTGTTTAGTGTTTTTTATTTATTCATTTATTCAGCTTAATTAATTTTTTTGAGATATTTGAAAATGACGCGAGAATTTATTTATTTAATTGGCCCAACTAATATTCAAATTCTTGGCAGCAAATTACCCTCCATAGGTGACTGTATGCGTGTATTATTTTATAACATGCGTTTTGCCAAAATGACGTTGTCTGAAAGTTGTCTACTAGTAATAGAGGAATGTTTAATTTTTTGGAGAAAAGCACGGATTCCAACAAAAGATAAATCACACTGTGTAAAAAAGTTGAAAAAGGAATATGACGCTTGGAGGGCACTCGAAAAAAGTAAAAACCATGGAAGCGAACATCAAAAAAATAAAGAAAAAAATTATATAGAAAGTCTAAATAATCTTTTCGATATTGCTCATCAAGATGCACTAAATATAATAAGTATTGCAGAAGATAGAAAATTTTTGCTCTCACAGAGACTCCCCGGACGCCCCGGTTGTATGCTTGGTGTAGATATGGTTCTTAATGCTAAAGAAAAAAGAAAGAAAAAAAAATTGAAAAAGAATTGAATAAAAAAAGAAAACATGAATCAGAAGCCTTAAAGTTATTCTCAGGTAATTTAAGATATAACATAATTAAAATATTTAAATTAGATACACGTGATTTTTAATTTTATTTATTGGTATCGTTTTAGTTGAAACACTGTCAGATAGGTCAGTAAGTTCGGAGGAGTTGAACAATGAAAACCTAATTTTAGAAGAATCTCAACCAGGTCCTTCTGGTACAAATAGAGGCACAATTCAGTTAATTACACCTAGATTATCAGTTGCATTAGACAAATGCAAAATTAGCGACCGTGATGCCGTTCATATACTATCTGCGTGCCTTGATAGTTTATCCATCGATCAAAATAATTACATTTTAAATAGAACATCCATTAAAAATATTCGGCAAAATTTTCGGAAGAAAAGCGCAGATAAGGTAAAGTCTGATTTTTTAAACAAAAAAGTTAATTTTGTGGTAGTTCACTGGGATGGTAAATTACTACCCGATTTGACTGGTCAAGACAAAGTAGATCGTCTACCAGTAATTATAACTAGCCCTGATTTAGAGCAGTTACTTGGNTATATAACTAGCCCTGATTTAGAGCAGTTACTTGGTGTCTCTCAAATACCATCTGGAACAGGGCTAGAAATATCATCTGCAGTATATGATAACCTTGCAAAGTGGTCTTTATTGGACAAAGTTCAAGCATTTGTATTCGATACAACAGCATCGAATACTGGGCGTATAAACGGGGCTTGTACACTTTTAGAACAAAAGTTAGATAGGGATATTTTATATCTTGCATGCCGCCACCATGTTTACGAGTTGCTTCTCCAAACTGCAATTGCTGAAACGAAACTTCATGTATCATCAGGCCCAGATATTGCCCTATTTAAAAGATTTAAAATTACTTGGAATAATATTAATACTAAGAATATTAGCATTTGGAATACAAATAAAAATTTGGAAAATATTGTATTTCCTAAACGCGAAAACATTTTATTATTTTGTCAGGAGGCGATTTTGAAAAAACATCCTAGAAATGACTATAAAGAGTTTTTAGAGCTTGTAATTATAATTCTAGGAGGATCACCACCAGGAGGTATTATTATTAGGCAACCTGGGGCTTATCATCAAGCAAGATGGATGGCTAAAGGCATTTATTGTTTGAAAATTTTTTTACTTCAACAAGAATTCAAATTATCCAAGTCGGAAGAGACTGCAATATGCAGAATATGTGCATTTATTATAAAAATTTATATAAGGCCGTGGTCTATGGCTGACCAATCATGTGAAGCGCCACTAAACGATATGCACTTAATAAGGACTCTATATGAATATAAAAATGATGATAAAATTATTGCAGATTCGTGTTTAAAAAAATTTTTAAATCATTTGTGGTACTTTAATCAAGAATGTAT
>NW_026099573.1:9773991-9796285 GCF_025091365.1 Daktulosphaira vitifoliae | reverse complement strand
TAAAAAAACTAAAAAATATTAAAAATATTAAACTCAAAAGCCACAAAAAAATTAATGAAAAGTCGCGGATACGTATTTCGGAAACAATGTTACCATTATCAACGCTAAACACATACTGACACCCCGACTAGAAAAAACTCCCTTATATACCCCTAGTGACCTTATCACCTAGTGACGTTATCACTAAGTAATATTATCACATTTTGCCAGTTTACACAAGTTTAATAATGAATTTTTCAGTGGGCCAAGATCCCAATTAATTAAATTGTTTTTATTTTTAAACATTTCTATTGCTTCTCTGATATTAAGTTCTTTGTAATTATTTACGTTTTTAATTAGTTTTATGGTTTTAATAGAGTGATTATGTGTCAATAAATGTTCAGCCACTGGAGATTTCTCAATTTCTTGATTTTTAATATTTCTTAAGTGCTCTTTAAACCTGACCCCTATATTTCTTTTTGTTTGTCCTACGTAACATTTATTACAACTTTCACATTGTATTTTATAAATGCCTGATTTCCCCCCTTCATCTACCTTATCTTTAGGGTTACCTAATAAATCTCTTAAATTATTACTCTTAGATGTTACCAAAGTAATACCAAAATTCTTAAATATTTTAGTTAATCCATTTGAGATGCCCGGATAATATAAAATTGGTGATCTAATTACTTTTTGTTCCCCTTCGCTGGTGAGTGTACCAGCTGCCCTCCTTTCTTTTTTCCACTTTTGTTTTCGGACTAATTTTGAAATTATGTTTTCTTTATACCCATTAAATTTAGCTATTTCTTTTATAACCACCAATTCTTTATCATAATCTATTTTATTCATCGGAATATTAATTAATCTGTAAACCATACTATTAAAAGCTGACAATTTGTGTTGCCAGGTGTGGTTCGATGTGTTCGGAATGTATCTGAACGTGTGTGTGTTTTTCCGATAAATTTCAAAATTTAGAAAATCAATTGTTATATTTATTGGAATATTCGGAAATAAGGCAACTACGCCAAAAGAAATTAACCTGTCATTATTTTGAATGGTATAACCAGATAATTGTTTAACTAAGTCAATATTATTTTTAACTGAAAAGCTATCGAATTTTTTGAAAGATGAAAATACCCTTACTAGGTGTTTAGCCAAATTGTAAGTCGGAGCATTAATATTCAACACAATAGGTCTCATAGTAATTCCTGGCTTATGTATTTTTGGCAAAGCATATAGATTAGGTATTTGAGGGTTTGAAATTTTAATGAAAAACCTGAACTTTTCTTCAATTATTAATTTTGAACTATTTTTGTTTGTAGCCTCCTACGACTCATAAATGACTTAAAAAATAAAAACTATTTTTATTTAAAGGCAGATAAAGGGAATTCTGTTGTAATACTAAAGAAAGAAGATTATTATGAAAGAGAATCAAGAATGATTCAAGAGGGTCTATAAGAGGATTTATAATTTGAGACAAGAGAATCTTAGTAATGATATATACTAGATTAAAATTAACATTAGAAAGAAGATAATAATAAGATTTAAGTTTCTGTTATAAAAAAAAATAGCAATGCAAAAAGAAAAGGACAATGACAAAATATATTTAACTAATAAATTAGCTGTGTCATTTACATGAGTATTAAGTGATGTCATCATTTGGACATAATTGTACATAATCGCACATCTTGTTCAAGTAACTGATGTTATGCTATTTTCTTATTTAACGATAACATATTATAATAATAATCAAAAAATTTGGCATATTTTTAATTTAAATAATTATAGTTGTATTTATTCAAATATTTGCACTTAAGAAAAACATAAAAATGATTTCTTCTTCTTTGTTTTTTCACCACAATAAGAACAACGCCCATCATTTTGATTACGTAGGCTATTAAAACATTCCTTACAAAACATTTGTGGACAACGAGATGAAAAAGTGTACTTTCCTTCAAACTGTCTACATGATATACACAAACGAAAGTGGCTAAAAACAATACCTAAAAAATTAATAGCATAATTTTAAATGTTATATTTGATATTGATTTTATTATTTAATGCTAATAAGTAAGCAGTCGCATTAGCGTGAGACCACTGTTCGGATGGTCTGAAAAGACAGTCGTGGAGACTTGTGTCATCTTAACATTTTTTTATGAAAAATAAAAAATATTACATAAGCATTAATGACATGTATAAATGTGTCAGTATTTTCAATTCATTTTCAAAAGTTGAAAAAGTTAATTTTTTGTTAAAAATTGCTAATTTGAAATCTCTCTGTGAACAGGTATAGGATCAAATTTATAAAAAAAAATATAGAAAATGATAAGTCAATACCTCATTTATCTATTTAAAAAAATTATATTGATTTGATAATTTTTAAAAAAGTTATGGCAGTTTTAAGTAAAAAAAATTGAAAACATTTTGAAAATTAGCGTTTTTTAGCAATTAAAAGCATATATAATATAAAGCATATAGAAAAATTAGTGGATTATTCCAAAAGCTACATGATCTCCTATTTCTTTATTTATATTCTTATTACAAGTTTTATGATTTAAAAGTGTAATATATGAATATATATATATATATTTATTTATAATATATAAATATATAAAGGGAAATGGTGTTATTTTTAAAAAAAATATGTCGAATGAAAGAGGGATATAAATATTATTTTTCATAAAAAAATTGTAAAAATTGTACACATACACTTTTCAATAAGTTATAGCATTATAAAGTTAAAAATATAAAATATATTTTATAAATTTTTATTTAATAAAATAATATAAAATCTTTTTTCATACAAAAATAGCATTCGGTAACTATTTTCACTGTGAAGACAACATAAAGTCCTAATTTTTTATTTACCATAACAAAGTGTATTACATTATCTTTTATTGAAAATATATATAAAAGTGTCAGAGTTTCCGGAATACTTTCAAAAGTTAAGTCGAAAAGGTTGTCATTTTGAATCCCCCCATGTGGAAAGGTAAAGGGTCCGATTTATAAAAAAAATATACCAAATGATAGGTAAAGACATCAAGCATCTATAAAAAAAATTATATTGATTTGGTCATTTTTGAAAAAGTTATGACAGTTTTAAGTGAAGAAAATTAGCGATTTTTAAATTTTTATCGGAGATATCCTTCGTTTACGGGGAACGAGGGAAATTTTTTCAATTTTTGAGGGTAATATCTTCGACAAAATACGAATTGTGATCTTTTGACGTATCCTCAAGTAAAATAAATCCAATAACAGCGGATATATTCTCGTAAAGTAAAAAAAAAAAAACAAGGAACAGAGAAATAAATAACTTCTCATCTACGCATCGAAGATAATAAACAATTTTAATTTAATTTGTTATTAAATATTTGTGTTTGTGGTGATGCATGACAGTTTCTATTTAAAATATTTTTAAAATTAACATAAAATTACAGTAAATTTTATTTTAAAAGATAGAACATGAATACATATTTATGTTTTATTGGATTATTTATTTGCGGTGCATGACCGCTTCGTGTACGCATGGATGATAAACAACGCTTCTCGTGTCCTTGAAATTATGTCTACCAAAGAATTGATTAGTGGGAACGTGTACTCCTATAGGGATCTTAAATAGTCCAGCTCCTGGGTCTACTCCTCGCACCAAAAGAGGATGTGTAGAGCATTGTCTGCCTTTTTTAGGTGATTCGAACTTCGTCATGACTGCTTACTTATTAGCATTATTGAATAATAAAATCACTATCAAATATTCAATTTAAAATTGTGTTTATAATATTTTAGGTATTATTTTCGACACACTTCGTTTGTGTTCCTATTGTGGAGTGTTTAAAGGAATTTACACTTATTCATCTCTATGCCCACAAATTTTTTGTAAGAGATGTTTTAAAAGTCTATGTAAAAAATATAAGGGATATTGTCCTTTTTGCGGCAAAAAAAACGAATCAACCATTTTCATGTTTTTTTTAAATGGAACTAATTAAATAAAAATACAACTATAATTACCTATTTGATTGTGTTTTTTTTTTGTCTCTCAGTACTCATTTTCAACTCTCACTTGACCAATTTCTTTCAATGATACGTCAAAAGATCACAAAGCATATCTAGCTAAAGATAGTAGTCTTAAAAATTTCCCTCGTTCTTTGTAAATGCGTTAAATCCCCTCATACAGTACGATTTTTAAAATCAGCAAATGTTTAAATTTTTTTCTCTTTTTATTCATATAAGAAAGGATAAAAAATGAGCATATAAGTGGGGGAGTATAGGTGTAGCGTCAATCGTAGATAAGATGAGAGAAAATAGACTTAAATTGTTTGGACTTGTTATGAGAAGAGAAGAATGTAAAGCCGTAAGAACAGTTGTAGAAATGAATGTTGGAGGAAGAAGAGGTAGAGAAAGACCAAAAAAGAGATGAAGGGATGCTATTGAATGCGATTTGAGGACAACTGATGTGAGCGTAGATGATGTGGGAGATCGTGTCAAGTGGCAGTTTAGGATAAGAGTGGCCGACCCTAAGTATTTGGGATTAAGGCGAAAAAGAAGAAGAAGATACCAATATTACAATACAAATGATAGTGTGTGGTTATTATGCAATTTCGTTAAGATTTTTTTTTGTATTACAAAAAAAACATTATCCTGGAGTTGGTTTAATGTAGTTGGGATTAAAGCGAGGAAGAAGAAAAAGAAAAAGAAGAAGAAGATTTATATATTCGCATTGATTTAATAAACAATTTATCATTTATATAAAAAATGATATTCCTACAATGTGAAATCAATAGCTTTAAAACTACGCATTTAAGATAATAAATAAATAGAATTTAATATTTGTGTTTGTGGTGACGCATGATAGTTTCTTTTAATATATGATTAAATTAAACATGAAATAATATTACATTTTTTTTAAAACGTAGTACACATGTACATATGTTTATGTGTATACGTTAACTTATTGAAGTATTTTAAACGAAGTAATGCAACTTACTAAGAACTTTAATATGGTACGTCAAACAATTTATTAAGTATTAAATAATTGTATTATGTAGTTTTCCTAAGAAAAATTAAAACATTACATTTTTCACTATATCAACTTATGTAACACTATTTTAAAAATTATAAATATTTTTATATTTATGTGGACGTGGCATAGATGATATCTAAAAATGATTAAAATCACTATCATAAGAAACGCTTCCATACAAATCTGTAGATAGTGTTTAATTTTGGGAAATGGGTGTAATATTCCAGAAGTAAAATTAATTCTTATTTCCTTCATTATTTTTAATTAGTAGTTCTATGATTTATAAGTATAACAAATGAATAAATACTTATAAATTTATTTCAATACAGATTGATATTTAATAATTTAGTACTGTAATTATTTCGGAGAATTTATAAAAAATTATAAAACAGTTATTACTTTTATGGATATGAGTAAAAAATTGAAGGGCTTGATTCAAAACTTTTAAGAAAATAATGTTTTGTTAATTATACATTAAAGGTTTTACAAGAAATTCTCATCAGATTCAAAAGTACACATTTATAATTTTATTTTTCCTGATTAGTATTTCTATTGAAATTATTTATTACGATATAAGTACAAAAAAAGTGATTTTAATGAAATTTTAGACTTAATTTATTCATAATCTTGCTGTTAATAGTAATTATATAAGTTCCTGGCCATAAATCGATCAAAATAAAACCATTTTTGAAATCTACATAAAATTTTGTTTTAATGACATCAATTTTAACTTGCAACTTAAAAAAGATTTGAAGTTCAACATTCTTAATTTATAAACTTTCATAAAAATCAACTATAAATAAAAAAAAAAAACCCAACACAGGGAGTCGTGGCAGAGTGGTGACGTGGCATTGTTGGGTCAAATATAATGATATCTGACAATGATTAAAATCACAATCATAAAAAACGTTTCGATGCAAATCTTTAGATAGTGTTTAATTTTAGAAAATTAGTTGATTACTCTAAAAGTAATATGATCTGCTATCTTCTTATTTATATCCTGATTAAGATAAAGTATGTTAAAAGGAAGAGGGATATAAATATTATTTCTCATAAAAAATTGTATTGATCCATACACTTTTCAATAAGTTATAAGTCCGAAATTTTATTTTTTCCATAATAAAGTATATTACATTAGCATTGATTTATAATATATATAAAAGTGACAGACTTTCTGGAACACTTTCAAAAGATAAGTTGAAAAAATAAATTTTAACTTCAATGCGAAGCTGAGAAAGTATTAATTTTACTATGATGTGTACTATATATTTTTTTTTTGTGTCTCTTACCACTTTTTCTCAGCTCTCACCGAACCGATTTTTTTCAACGATACGTAAAAAGATTAAAAATCGTATTTAGTCGAAGACAATACCCCTAAGAATTGAAAAAATTTCCCTCGTTCCCCGTAAATGGGGGAAATCTCTAAAAAAATTACAAATTTAAATTCGCTAATTTTCGAAATTTTTTCAATTTTTATTACTTAATATTGTCATAAATTTTTCAATAATGATTATATCAATACTAGTCTTCGTCTAGGTGCGTAAGCCTCTTCGGGCCGTCATCATAAGTAGGCCACTGATTCTGGTAGGGGTACCCGGCTACGCTGGGCACAATAAGTGTTTTGCAGAAAAAATATTACATCAGAATCAGTGTAACAAAAATATATTAAAAATGTTATTATTAAAATCAGGAAAATTCAAAAAGAGAATATAGTAAAATGTATTGGGTATAATGTTGACGTTTGATAATGAGGTATTCCCTTTAGGCCTATTCAAAAATTATTTTAGGAGGGTATTTAATATTTTTTACTTTGTTAAACATATTATAGAATATTTTTTGCTAAAAATTAAAGTAATGATGAAAAAAAAGGACATTAGATCCTTATTTATTAGAAAATACCTAAAAAATTATTGATAGAGCTGGTTTAAGGGAGACCCGTATCTCCCTTAAATACACCCCTGGTATACACACAAATTATTAATATTCTAATTATAATAATTGTGTTTATATTATAGAATAATTAAAAAAAAATTCAGCAGGTATTATACGTGGGACTATGTAAAAAATTTAATTTGATTAAAATATTGGTAACTACGATTTATCGTTGGACAGCATAGTTGTCATAGATGAATCCCAATTTAAACGATAAACTCATAGACTCATACATCATATATGAGAAGAAAAAGATTATTAATAATGTATTGTATCTGATAATGAAAGTGCAAACTTATATAATTATAACCGTTGTAAGCTAAACTTACAAGAACCCCGAAGAGGGTCCACCCTGGGCCGAGGCCGAGCCGGAGCACCAGGGATTTTAGTACCTTATCCTAGGAAAAAAGGTCATTAATAAAATATGATTTAGAACAGTCATTAAAATTTATTACACATTACAAGCAATTTTATTTCTTGTTCTTATAATATAATAAAAATATTTGAAAGAGAATTGTACATAAAAATAGATTAATTAATTAAAAACATAGGTCCCAAATAAAAGGGAAAATATAGGGAACAAAAAAAACATTACAGTAAGATACTGAATAGATTAATAGTAATTTAGTTATGGTCAAGGATATCAGAGGAATTTACAGTCTGTTTATAATTAAAATTTAAGACAATGTATAGTGATTAATACCAATATTACATACAAGTTGTCTATAGACAGTCAGGCATTCAAATAGCCTGTGTTCTTTATAAAGTATAATAATTTATGACTAATAAAGTCTGAACATAATGATCCATTTCTTTTTATCATGTCAGTGTTCCTGATAAGAACTAGTCACCATAAATAAAACTATATTAACTGAAATAAATTACTTGCTGGAGTATATTAAATTTCAAATGTCATAATCACAATATAACAAAGCATAAGAGGAAAAACATGAGCATGACAGATCCAACGCATGCGTCAGGGTATAGTGGACATGTCACCAACGTCAATGAGTATCCTCATTGAATGAGGACTCATTGAGATGTTCACCATGTCCATCCTGACGACACCTGAGGAAACTGTCAGCTCATGAAATAAAGAAAAGAGAGAAATAAAAAAAATAGACGGATTGACCATTGCTTATAATATAAAATTATAGTTAATCTATATAGTCAGTAACTAACATTTGTGACCACATAGTCAGAGCACTCATAAACAAATTACTTAAATAACATGTTAAAACGGATAACAGATAAACAGAGAAAAGAACAGAAGAAATATACCACATTACAATTAGTTGATGTTGTCCAAGTCCAGGTTATTAATTTGAGGTGTTGCCATAACAATGGCCAAGCCAAAATGAAAATTTATTATTCCATCTTTAGTTTCTTGACAAGATCGCAGAAAAAAGACAAAAAAATAGTTGACGCCAACAGTCCAAAATGTATTCAACGATGAAGAGGAAAAAAGTGAATTGAATTATAATAAGAGATTCTTTTTTGAACATAACCGTGATTTTTCAAACCGGCTCGATAGCACATAGAAAGGGTAGTTGACAGTGTGACCATTCTAATGTGGTATGGACAAGGATCACAGGTGATAGGGAAAATGATTGTCTAATAACTAATCATGTGTGTATATGCAACACTGACCCTACAGATAGACGACGCGAACTGTTTGAATAACCTGTGACCTTATACTCATGATAACTTTATTACGTTACACCGTCTTGAAATTTATATATAACATATAATATTCCTCGATAAAATATAGTGCTATATGCAAATGCAAAATAGATTCCTAATAAAAATACATATTACACCATATAATTAAGATTCATAATAAACGTATGAGCAGAATTTTTTTATATAGATGCATGATATCGTTATCTTTCGTTTGGTATATTTTTTTATAAATCAGACCCTTTACCTGCCCACAGGGGGGGATTTAAAATGACAAATTTTTCACAAAAAATTAACTTTTTCGACTTTACTTTTGAAAGTATTCCGGAAAGTCTGACACTTTTATATTATCTTTAATAAAAGATAATGTAATATAATTTGTTATGGAAAATAAAAAAATAGGACTTTATTTTGTTTTCACGCTGAAAATGGCTATCAAATGCTATTTTTGTATGAAAATTCTCGATTTTATTTTTTACATTTTCAACTTTATAATGCTATAACTTATTGAAAAGGGTATGGATCAACACAATTTTTTTATGAGAAATAATATTTTTTAATAATCCCTTTCTCATTCAGGATATTAATAAGGAAATAGCAGATCATGTAGTTTTTGGAATAATCCACCAATTTTTTAAAATTAAACATTATCTAAAGATTTGCATCGAAGCGTTTATTTTTTTGATAGTGATTTTAATTACTGTCAGATATCATTATACTTGATCCAACTATGCTACGTCACCACTGTGTCGCGACCCAAATGTGCTAGGTTTTTTTGTGAAAAAGTTATCATTTTAAACGCTTCATGTGTGCTGGTAAAGGGTCAAATGTTCACAAATATATATCAAATGATAAGTAAATACCTAAGGCATTTATAAAAAAAAATTATATTGATTTGGTTGTTTTTAAAAAAGTTATGGCAGTTTTAAATAAACAAAATTGAAAAAATTTCGAAAATTAGTGATTTTTCAATTTATAATTTTTTTGGAGAGCTCTCCCATTTACGGGGAACGAGGGAATTTTTTTCAATTTTTGAATGTAATGTCTATGACTAGATACGATTTGTGATATTTGACGTGTCATTGATAGAAATCAGTTCGAGAAAAAGTGGTAACATTATTGGTAACAAGATATTAGTAAAACCAATATTAGCTTCGCATCGATACTAAAAAAGAGGCGATTGAATAAATCTAATTGCAGTTATTCAATCTATATGTGATAAATATCAAATGAATTTTGAATATTTTCCAATGCAAAATGAATTAGTCAAATATTTTTTGTACTTCGTTTTTTTTTTTTTATAAAATAAACGTTAAGTGAATTTTATGTCACTCATCGTGAACGGAACACTCTGACCATTTTATTTTTGTAAAATTAAACATCTAGATGTCGATGATGATGTGAGATACAAAATATGGCCAGTGGAGGGCCGTCAAGAAATCATTCAACAACAATTACAACATGAAACTCCCCTTTTCTAACTTCTTATTAATGTTGTGCATATAGCACCTCTTTTTCTTCTTTTTTTATGAATATATATTTTTAAATGATACATATAAATTTTCAATAATTAAAAAAAAAATGTTATATTACACATGGCCATTCTCTTTAAGTAGCTCCATCAACAAGTACTATCTTGCTTGGCTCGACTACTAGGTCACTGTCCAGTGTTCCACCTGGGTGGGGGGAAATATTAAGCCTTCTGGTTCGGCTGAAACTTTACAAATATAAAATCGAAAATAAAAAATTGAAAATTTTTGAATATAGTTGTTATTTTTACTATAAGGAAATATAAAGTTCCAGATTTTTTACAATGATCTGTTTTTTTTATTAATTTTTTTTGTATGTGTTACCACATTTCAGCTCTCACTGAACCGATTTCTTTCAACAATAAGTTAAAAGATCACAAATCGTATCAAATCGAAGGCATTTTCTTCAAAAATTGAAAATTTTACATTAAAAATAATGTATATTAGAAATTTTCAACTTATTTTTTGAAAATGTTCCGGAAATTCTCTGAGCTTTTAATATATGTCAAATTGTAGCTTATGGTAAATACTATAAGTTAAAAAAAAAAATTTATCCCAATACCTTTTCTTCTATGGTAAAATTCTCGTCGAATTTAACGAAAAATGTAATTTATATGTAAAATTCACTGTTTAATATGAAATATTTTAATACTTAAAACTGCCATAAATTTTTAAAAAATGAACAAATTAAAATAACTCTTTATTATATTAATACCTTAGATATTTTTTGTTCGTTTGATATAATTGCTTTAAAAATCTGACTCTAAACCTGCTCACAGGGGCAGGTTTTCTCGCCACTCTTGTGCCTATTATTATTTGGATCCAACACATAACTATAAAATTTTCACTGAATCGTTGCAATTGATATATATATACGAATGACATTTATTTAAATGTACTCAGTAATCAGAATCTGTCATTAATAATTTTTGCTGAGTTCGATCTAAGCGCAAGTATACACCAACATTTGTTTCTGCATCCTGTTTTATCATTTGAATTTGATATTCATAATTTCTATTTATTAAAAAACAACAACATATCATTTGATCTTAATATTACAGTCATTCGTAATATTCCATTGTCCGTTTAGTTTGTTAATTTTTATTGATTCGTTTTTCAAAATGTTAAGAACCCCTGAATATTATTTTTTAATTGAGTAGAGTATAAAATACATTGTCGTCCGACTGTCGTCAGACACAAGAATGTGCTGACCAAGGGATTTATGAGCAAAGGACTCCTACTGTAGGTCTCCTACAGTTAGTCGTGGTTCGATATGTGAAAGTGACACTACACATAGTATTATAAGTCCAAGTCAGTTAATTCTAAGTTTAATTCCAAGTCCGTATAATAGAGCTGTATTCTATTTCGTGGGTTATTTATTACAATATTTAATATTATTTATTTCTATTTTAATCGATCATGATTAAAGTCATCATCAATAAATAAACTCTAATAAATTCTCCTTAAATTCTACTTTTTACTAATAAATCCATCTTCTCCACGCGCGTCCGTATTACAAAAATAACAGATTTTCTGTACATTGTCTGCACACAATTCAAATTACAAAAAAATTTAATACGATCAACGGTTTTACGATCATAACACATGATTTAAATTTCATGTATAATTATATTACAGAAAAAAATTTAAACACTAGACATTGGATCCATAATCTGTTGAATGGAATAGATTATATAATTATAAGGTTAAGAAAAAATTCTTAATATAATTGTCTATAATATAAAATATCAGAGCGTATGATATAAGAGATGTACAATGGCAACGAGTCATTTAACTCGATGGACGGTGAAGAATGACTTAATCCTAAATATTTGTACAAGTTGAATTGAATTCAATAAAAAGACTCGACCAAGTAAGGAATGTAACCCTTTTGACTTTGTACTATACTAACATAAGTGAAAATACAATGTAAACAGTTATCTTTAAATGTATTAAAATCATATTCAATAGATGAAACAACTAAAAATAGTTTTTATTTATTAAATGATTTTAATAAAACTCTTTCAGATAGCTCTTATACTTTTTACAACAACTAACAACTAATTAGATATTTTTTTTTTTACAACCGTTAGGTTGGTTAATACTAACTGGATTGGTCTATCCTGGAGAAATTTAAGTACAGTGGTTTCCCGTTGTCTTCTGCACTGGGAACATAGTGCTTTTTTGCCACCGTAGAAACGCACGCATGGTCGCTCATCAGTTCACCTTAATAGCGGCTTAATACTAGATTTTTGTCAACGACTAGTGTGACCACCGCGCCACACCACGCCTAATTAATATAATTAAATATTATTTTTCAGAAATTATTTATCGCAAATATCATATTATTGGTTATTTTACAAAAATGTGAAAAGGTATTGTCCAGCTCTGATATTCTCGAGGACGAAACAGTATTAACAGACACTAATGAACAAAAAAGTAAAATACTTAAAACTTGTTTATATATGTATCACTAAGTTAAACCACTTGGGTCTCAATAATAGGTATATAATATATAACTTTGGATACAAGCACAATAGATGATTGTTTATTCCGCAAATGTGTATTGTACACCGAAATCCAACTAGAGCTATTTGTATGATATCTACTTTACACTAAAGGAGCTCCCCTTCCATAATTAGTTAGTGTAATAAGAAATATTATTATATAAAATTAAATGTATATATTAACAATAATAATAACAATTATCGTTATTATTGTTTTATTTAATTTGCAAAATGTAAATAATTAAAACAAATCCATTCAAATAAATCTAAAATTAATATTAAATGTTGACTATTGAAATTTATAAAATTAATATCATATTTTTGATATTATTTTGATAAATCTGATAATTTATCTATGTTCCTTAATATAGATTAGTGATAGGCATTTTCGAATATTTTAAACTATCGAATATTGTTTTTATACAACCGAATAGTGTGTTTTAGCATAAACTATTCGAATAGAGTCTATTTTATTAAATATTTTAAAAACTATTCGAATATATGTGTAACTATCGAATATTGTTTTCTAAATAAATTATTTAAGCGTTGAGTCCACCAACGTTCAAAATGAATAGAATATATATTGAAAAATAAATTATTGAAAAATAATTTATTTTTCTACTAGCTATATATTTTTTTTGAATATGAAGAATTTTTAATAATAGATTGTACGACTTAAAATTAAAAATACTTATCTGTGACTAGGCGAAGTGCACTTTGGAATCCAACTATATTCTATTCATTTTGAACGTTGGTGGACTCAACGCTTAAATAATTTATTTAGAAAACAATAAAACTTAACTAATCGAAATACATGCGCGTGGTAATGGCTTAATGATTCAATCAATGAAAATTTTACTTTTATTTCTAAATAAAATACGGTTTGATGTAAAAATTCTGGGTAGAGAACATATGATCCATCAATAATTGATAATTGGGTATAATTATTTTACCCATAATGTATAGTTGTATAGCGATACAATAATTGATGCCTTATCTTGATCAATAAAAATCGTCTAAATCAATGTTGCGGATTTAAATGGGCCAATGAAATAGGAGAACAGAAAGGAAATAGAGTACATTCAGTACTCTACTCTTTTGAATGTACTCTGAATGTAAAGGCATA
The DNA here is from genome assembly GCF_025091365.1 of Daktulosphaira vitifoliae. NCBI lineage: Eukaryota > Metazoa > Arthropoda > Insecta > Hemiptera > Phylloxeridae > Daktulosphaira > Daktulosphaira vitifoliae. Next base: position 9,782,515 of record NW_026099573.1, on the reverse strand, counting down.
CATTTTATGCCTTTTGTGATCAAAGTTGAGATAAAAAATACAAAATAATTGTGCTAAAAACCATGTGATTAGATTTAATGAATGTTACTAAATAAGTTTTGATGTAAAATCTTAGATGTGGAATAGTGTTTTTTGTATAATGTTATTGAATAGTCACTCAATTGTAATTGAGTGTTTTCTAAATAACATAAAAATAAGAGAATTAAAGAGTGAAATTAATAAAATAAAATAATTAAACGTTAATCAAATTTCTTATTTTCATAAATTATTATTTTTTAGATTGTCAGATATGTCGTAATAAAATAAATGTAATTGATTGTAAACTACCATGTTGTTCTGGGACATTCCATAAAAATTGTTTAGATAATTGGATAAGTTATGGAGTAATATTATGTCCAAATTGCTACGGAAATCCACTTGAAGGTATATTAAAAAAAAAAAAAATGAGTTTATAATCAAATCATTCATTAACATTTACCCTATTTAACTCTATTCATTTGATAGAAATATATTTTTGAAGCAAAGTTTTAAAAATGAATTTTAATAGAATATAAGTAGTTGAGACAATTCTTTCTTATATATTATTGTTCATGGGTTCTTTTAAATAAATAAATTATCAATGTCAAAGACATCATCGGAAAAATTCACTCAATTTTAGAAATTGAAAAAGGATTAATATTTTTATACCTTAGCGGTAGTAGGAATGAAGCCTGTAAAATGCCTAGTGATAAAAATAGCAACACTATTCACCTACAGTCACTACTTTAAATTATTAATTACTTGTGAAATACTGGTCAAAAAGCTGTTATCGACCAGTCATTTTTTTAATTACCTCATTTCTTATTCTATAAGTTACATATATATGTATGTCTTCATTTATTAAAATAAAATTGTTCACCCTATTAGATACAGTACTATAGTGGCTTATGATAAATCGATCATTTATACATTTATTTATATAAATTTTTATGTTTTAAACAAAAAATATGAATCAAACAAAATATATAAAATAAATAAGATATATACGTTTTTAAACTATATTTATTTTGCACTTTTTAGTTTCATGTTATGATAGTAGTTAATATCAATATCATAGTTGTAACGGAAATCAGGGTTTGATTCCGGGGAGGGAGTCTGAGAAACGGCTACCACATTCAAGGAAAGCAGCAGGCGCGTAAATTACCCACTAAATAGTGAGTAATTTAAATAGTGGTAGAGCGGTGAGCGGGGTGGGGTGAATTCGTTACGACAGTCCAGTCTCAAGGCCATAAACGACGGGATACGCTAGAATAATAACACGTGGCGCGTGGAGTTACAAACTTACAAGAAACAACAAACATACACGTGAAATTTATATAAGCTTGTTAATAAAAGAACATTTTTTTATTCATTTAGTAATAATATTTTTATGAAAATATAAGACAACTTATATTGAAGTGTTAAAAAACGTGTTCTAATTTTTTTTATTTTTAATAATGTCAAAACTTATGTTTGCTGTAAATACTAAGTATTTTTAATACGCTTATATTAGTTTCACTTGTATGTGTGATGTGTGTTTGTAACTTTCCACGGGGCACATGTTATTATTCTCGCGTATCTCGTCGTATAGACTAGACATCGTAATGCATTCACCCCACCCCGCTCACCAGTCACCGACAACCGTAATCCTGTATAATTTTATATTTTTGGTTTTCGTACCCGTACACGCGTGCCTGTCATTAATTATATATATATAAACAAACTTTTATTTTGACTGACCAATACCGTCTGCGTGTAATGCGCCTTACGTATATATATATTTATATATTCCTACCGCCGCTGCCGCCGTTTATACCTTAGGTATAACGTTCCCCCCGCCAACAAAACAAAGCTATACCTAGTGCATGATACGTTTACGTACTTATGTCGCCTTAATATATATATGTATGTATGTATGTGTATATATTTATATATATTCCTACAGCCGCCACATATGCCTCGCGTACAACGTTCCCCCACGCCCCGCCCGACCACAAAATACAGCTATACCTCGTGCATTATACTTTTACGTACTTAAGTCGCTTTATATATATATATTCTAATTACTATTAAAAATATATATTAACACGCTTTACTCTCATTAAGAGATATAGAGTGTATTCATTCAGATTACAAAGGATAATTTTTTTATCGTCATTTTTCGTCACTACCTCCATGTTACGGGAGTGGGTAATTTACGCGCCTGCTGCTTTCCTTGGATGTGGTAGCCGTTTCTCAGACTCCCTCCCCGGAATCGAACCTTAATTTCCGTTACAACTATGATATTGATAGTAACTACTATCGTAACATGAAACTAAAAAGTGCAAAATAAATATAATTTAAAAAAAATTAAAAAAACACGCTTTTAAAGCACATCGAACTAAATGATTAAAAATAATTTATAAAATAAGCTTAAAACAACAATGAACGAAAAATACTAGTATTATTGTGATAAAAGCGTGAGTGCTTGTGCCAATTTTTTTGTATATTAAGTGCCCGACGATTTCATCACAATAATACTAGTACTTTTTGTTTATTATTGTTTTAAGCTTATTTTAAAAATTATTTTTAATCATTTAGTTTGATGTGCTTTAAAAGCGTGTTTTTTAGTTTTTTTTTAACTATATTTATTATTATAATTATTTTATTCTATTTTGGTTACTTAGCCAACATTTTAATATTCCTAGGAAATCATACTTGATATACAACTAGTATTTTCTAGTAGCTTCCTTTTGAAACCCTGTCTAAATGTACCTAATGTTCTTCTATAAGATTGACACTGGTTCAATTACCTATTAGGTTATTAAAAATATACACTGATACATGTAAAATGATTGACTAATATAATTAAAAGAACTTCAATATAATTAAAATTATATTTTCGTGACTTATATCCAAAAATTAATAAAACGCATTTATAGATTTTGAAATATTTTATAATGTGTAAATCTCTAGATGACGAGTTTCTGTCTAATGTCAAAAAGTTATCATTAATTTATTGAGATGAATTGAATTAAAATTAATAAATCAATTTGTTGAAAATACTCGAATATTTTTTAAATATCAATTTTTAAGTAGTAAAAGTAGTAGTAGTAAATAAGTTAATAAAATAAATATGAGCTTATTTACATTATTTTGGTGAATATGGTATGATGGATATTAAAAATTTCTTTGCGGACTCGGTAGTATAATCTTTGTAAGTAATCTTAGTACTTAAGATGTACTTCCACTTGTCATTTAGTACACCAATGATTCAATATTTCAGAGGTGGGCTATTTTATGATGAATTGTAGTGTACAGATAATATAAGTTCAATTAATCAAATAATGTAGCTAAATCTCATTTAGCCCATCAATTAATGATCCTATATACCACATCGATCTTATTTGGACTTTTTCTAGCATTGACTTCTGTTATCAATGTAGTTTACTGATTAATGTAGCATTCTATAATGTAAAATGTGCTAAAAGTTTTAGATACTATTTTTCGAAATCAAATAAATATGGTTTAAATATCTGGTAAATTATTATGATGTTTTTTAGAGAAAGTTTTTTTTTTTAAGATATTCTCATTTGCTATAACTGTAGAAGAACTAAGAATAAAGAGCAGTTGATAAAAATGCAATGTTGTAGTAAAGATTTATGTAAACATTGTATCAATTATAAAATGAAAACTAAATGTTTGTGCAAAAAAGACTTAATGAAAGGTACTTTATACTTATTTTTACTTTTTTATCATGTAATAATAGACTTATGAATATCGATCACATTTACAGTGCCCGATCAAGTAATTGATTTAAATAAGTTTAATTAATATTTATGATTTTATATGCGAAATAATAATATTATAATAGACCTTTTGTGTGAGTGGATCCTTTATCCCTATGTATACTTATGGCATTAGTGCACAAAAAAGGAAATTTGGTTAATGTTTCAAATAAATAAATAATCGGTCATAATTATTTTCAATTATCCAGTCCATATATAATTCCGTTATTCAGCAAGCGATCAGGCCGTTCATCACTAATATTTGCTTTAAAGTTAATTAATTATTAATTTTATTGATATGTTATTTATGCTTTATGGCAATTATTTTTTAAGTAACCCCCTGTCCACATTGATATAATTAGATATTTGTTTGTTTTCATTAATACATATTCGTATTAGTTTGTGCTAGTTATAAGTACCATCTTTTATCATACAGTTCACTTCATTATAATTTTCTATTTGTACAACCCTTTGCTACGACAAAACGCACATAATCGTCTCCAATCAAAAAACCTAAATTTCGGACGGCAGGTTATACAACTAAATTTGATAAGATGTAACTGATTGTATTTAGTAAGTGTACGTGATTGCTCTAAACCAAATGCACAATATTAGGTAAGACTGGGCAAACTTCATGGCTTTATTTTATACCAAAATTTTGGTTTAATGTCTTTTTGTCTTTGATTTAATGTCAGTTATTTAAATATTTCTGCATATTTTTGAACTCTCATTTTAAATACTATAGAATTTGTTAGATCTCAAAGTTAACTATATTTGGTTACAAATTTAGACCAAATATGTCGTGCATTTGAATATGCATGATGTAAAAATTCAACATTTCATTAACATAACAAAAATAATTTTTTCTAATCCTTCCCCGTTAGCATAAAGGCCAGGTCGGCTGCACATCGTAAAGGTAAAGGCAGGACTTTGTGAAGGTCGGGGTACAATAGTTCACAAAAATTAATACAAATATATATATATATCTTCCTAAGGCACCGGCCTTAACAATCTCCTCAGGTCCTCTTTGGTCAGGTATTTAGGCTGCCACTGAGGCAGGTATTTGGTCAATTCTTTGCGGTGCATGATCGCTTTAGCGAACGCCTGAAAGAAAAACCACGCCTTCCGGTTCCCTAATATCATTAATTTTGCGAGTGAAGCCTCTAACAACTAGAACAGAGCTATAAATTATCTTGGGAAATTATATTTTTTTGTAGTAAGAACGTTAGCTACTATGATAAAAAAATTCTTATGCTTAGAAAACAACGGGAATTTTTTAATTTAGCGGATTTGGATAGTCCGATTTAAAAAAAATTTTTTTCATAATGTTGGTTCACATGTCCTTGAAGTATAATAAAACTTTAAGCAATCAAGCCATAGGATTGGACATCGCTTTTATTATAATTATGGTAACTTGTACAACATGTCCCTGTTTTTTCTTTATTTCGTTCATTAATTATTCCTATACTCGTGTATTGTATGAGGTTTTCTTTGAAACATAAATTTTAATTAGATTAATATACTTTAATTATAATTAAAGTATATTATATTAAAATAATTATTTTAATATAATGATTCTATTCTATTTTGTTCAATCTTTCTGACAAATTTTGCTCATTGACTATTCGTAAATTATTTATTTTAAAATATCATTTTCTTTTGCACATTAGTGCGTTAACTATTTTATCACGTGAGTGTAAAAATTTATTATTTAACGACAGTAAAACTGTTAAATACTTAATATATTAGTAAAGTTCAATTATCAAAAGTAATATAAATTCAAAAATTGTGCTTTTCATTTTTTAGGTATTACTTTCGACTCCGTCCGTGTATGTTTTCAGTGTGGAAAGGAACAAGGAACCCACACATTTTCACCTCGTTGTCCACACATTTATTGTGAAAATTGTTTTATTACTATGGATGAGGACCATAATAGATGTATTTATTGTGATGAAAAAAAAATGGAGGAATAATCTTATGTTTTTTTTTTAATGCAACTAACTGAATAAATTCAATTATAGCTATCTATATTTAAAATATACCAGATTGTTTCATTAACATCAAAATATATTATCATTATATAAGAATATTGCGTAACAACAATTATTTTAACAAAGGGTGCGATTATCTACAATTGTACAATTGTGTCTTGCACTTCGTCTGCACCTCAGACCTAGGTGTTACCTTTATTCTCTTCCTATTACAACGGCCTTTTGACACCCACAGCCAATCCGGTGTGTAAGCTGAGCATGATGTCACATATAAGATCACACATATGTGAATATATAGTCAGCGGACTCATTATCATCTTCATACTTCGTACAACGTATTCTAACTTCCTTTAGTACTTTGTTTTGTATTTAATAAAACTTTTGAGTTTTTAATTTAATAGTAAATGGCATTTAAATTTTTAATATAACTTTATTAGTTAATTCGATATAAGCATTTAAAGTTTCAAATTTTTGAGTTAATATACATGTATCAAATACAAGGGATTACAAATACAGGTAGCTAATTGATATTTTATGACGTTGCTGTCACAGTCAACTTTCTGTTTTGCCAGTTAGTATATTTATAAACTCACAACAATGTGCCTTATTACCATTGATAATAAATGCTGTATACCTAAGAATAATCCCAAAGAAAAGAAATATTACTACATATATATGTATATGTAAATTCTAATTTACCAAGAATAACAGCTCAAACGAAATCTACTCTATATAGATTCAGTTTTAACAAAAGTACTTATTTTAATTTTATTATTTATATTAAAATTTTATATACAGATTTTTTGCTTACCTTCGAATAAGTTTTCTTTAAATAAACAGTATTCTTTTTTTTCTTTTAAAATGTGTCTCTTCACGCTGGTGATGTGCGAATGTTTTTTAATAACACATAAACCCGTCCTTTTATACTTTTTTAAATTTAATTATGTGAAGTGGACAATGTGAATACTTAGCAATAAAATGCTGAAGACGTTTTTAAATCCCCCCCTGTGGGCAGGTTAAGTATCAGATTTACAAAAAAAATATACCAAATGATAGGTAAAAACATTAAGCACCTATACAAAAAAATTATATTGATATGTTCATTTTTGAAAAAGTTACTGCAGTTTTTAGTAAAAAAAATTGAAAAAATTTCGAAAATTAGCGAATTTTAAATTTGTAATTTGTTTGGAGGTTTCTCCCATTTAAGGGGAACAAGGGAAATTTTTTCAATTTTTAAGGGCAATGTCTTCGACTAGATACGATTTGTGATCTTTTGACGTATCATTGAAAGAAATCGGTTCGGTGAGAGCTGAGAAAAAGTGGTAACAGACACAAAAAAAAACACAATTAAAAAAAAAAAAAATCACATCTTAGTAAAACCAATACCTTCTCAGCTTCGCATCGAAGCTACAAAATATATAAAATGAAAGATCATTTTTTTTTTAATTAGTAATAGTATTTTTATAGAGATGTTTAGGACAGGGGCATTAAATATTATAGTACGTATCTGAACCGGCTTAAAGCACTGAATACTGATCATAATGTGTAGTGTAAAGCCGTGTAAATAGTCACTGGAAGTGGTAGGGTTCGCCTGCATAAAACCAGTGATCTATGTTGTGAATATTTGTATATAGCTCTTGCGATAATGTTTAATATTCAACTCACTCTTTTGTAAATAATTATAGAAATAAAGAATATGTGAGTACAATCATGTAAATTAATACCCTGGCTTTTGGTATATGGATCAACTTTCGAAATTCATATGCCATTCGATAGTTTATTATTAACTTAATCTAACGCAAAAATAAAAATCCATAATTGGCAATTTAGTTTTTGAGATAAATGACTTAAAAGTTTTCAGTTGAAAACGATCACATTTTTAAACCTTTATGGTTAAAGCAGTTGACTAACATCAATGAAAGCTCTAAGAAATGTGTGCAACAGTACTTCAAACATGATCTCGAATTCCATCCGTTGCAAATAGGATAAAAGCTATTTTAAAAAGCCAGGAAATTGACCCTGAGCCTTTTCAAATTGATAATACTCAAAATTCGCATAGTTGCTTGCCAGAGATGCTACATAAAACTAAAAAACATGGACCACGACAAATAAGCTTAAATAACTACAGTTTTGGTAACTATACAATATTTAATATCATAATTAACCAGAATACATTTGCTAATTAGAAAAAATTAACAACAATAAATTAAATCTTTGGTAGCTAATTAGAGCCAAATAAAAAAAATAGCATATGGTAGCGATTTTCACCATGTAGACAAGATAAAGCCTGAAATTTTTATTTTCCCTAATTAAGTATATAACATTAGCTTTAATTTAAGATATATATAAAAGTGTCAGGCTTTTCGGAAGACTTTCAAAAGTAAATTTTTTGTGAAAAAGTTGTCATTTTAAATCCCCCACTGTAGGCAGGTAAAGGTTCAGATTTATAAAAAAAATATATCAAACGATAGTTAAAGACATCATGCATCTAATAAAAAAAAAACGGTAGCACAGTGGGGTCGCGGCATAGTGGAGACATTGCATAGTAGGGTCCAGTATAGATTTAATCTGACAGTGATTAAAATCACTATCATAAGAAACGCTTCGATGCAAATCTGTAGATAGTGTTTAATTTTAAAAAATTGATGGATAATTGCAAAAGCAACATCAACTTCTATTAAAATAAAATACAAAACCCATAATTATCATACAAAAATAGTATATTTTTCAATATGGTAGCCATTTGCG
>NW_026099573.1:9773483-9773664 GCF_025091365.1 Daktulosphaira vitifoliae | reverse complement strand
AAAAAAAATTATGTTGATTTGTTGATTTTTCAAAAAGTTATGGAAATTTTAAGAATAATAAGTGAAAAAATTTCGAAAATTAGCGATTTTTAAATTTGTAATTTTTTTGGATATTTCCCCCATTTGCGGGGAACGAGGGAATTTTTTTCAATTTTTAAGGGTAATGTCTTCAACTAGATAC
>NW_026099573.1:9769457-9772280 GCF_025091365.1 Daktulosphaira vitifoliae | reverse complement strand
AAAAAAAAACACATCATAGTAAAATTAATACCTTCTCCGCTTCGCATCGAAGCTAAAAAAAAACACATCATAGTAAAATTAATACCTTCTCCGCTTCGCATCGAAGCTAAAATTACAATTAATGTAAAAACAAGTACACTACTCAAATTAAAATTATTTACAATAAAAACACTATGATAACAAGAAATAACTAATAATTTGTTTTACAATTGGCTGCAATTGAGGCAGTCAATTAAAACATACAATTTATATTAACAGATTATTCAGCTATACAATACTATTACTTAACTATACTATAAAAAAAAAAACCCAGCACAGGGGGGCGTGGCACAGTTGTGACGTGGCATAGTTGGATCAAGTATTATGATATCTGACAGTGATTAAAATCACTATCAAAAAAAAACGCTTCGATGCAAATCTTTAAATAGTGTTTAATTTTAAAAAATTGGTGGATTATTCCAAATGCTACATGATCTGCTAGTTCATTATTAATATCCTAATTAAGATAAAGTATATCGAATGAAAAAGGGATTATTAAAAAATATTATTTCTCATAAAAAAATAATGTTGATCCATACACTTTTCAATATGTCATAGCATTATAAAGTTAAAAATGTAAAAAATCAAATCGAGAATTTTCACATAATTATAGCATTCGGAAGCTATTTTCATCGTGAAGATAAAACAAAGTCCGAAATTTTTTTTTTGCATAATAATATAAATTACAATAGCTTTAATTTAAGATATATATAAAAGAATCAGACTTTCCGGTATACTTTCAAAATTTAAGTTGAAAAAGTAAATTTTTTGTGAAAAAGTTGTCATTTCAAATCACCTCCCTGAGGGAGCAGGTAAAGTCAGATTTATAAAAAAAATATACCGAACGATAGGTAACGATAGTTCTACTTTCTACATGCATTTTTTAGATTTGAACCCCCCTTGTATATAGGGAAATAGTCCGATATTAAAAAACAGTATGTCAAATAAAAAATGTATATAAATTCTACTCCTCATGAAAAAACTGTACTGATCCATACATTTTTCAAAAAGTTATAGCATAATAAAGTTAAAAATGTAAAATACAAAATCGAAAATTTCCACACAAAAATAGCATTCGGTAGCCTATTTCACCCTGAAGATAAAATAAAGACCGACATTTTTTTTTTTCATAATAAAGTATATTACATTAGCTTTAATTTAAGATATATATAAAAGTGTCAGACCTTCCGGAACATTTTCAAAAGTTAAGTTGAAAAAGTTAATTTTTTGTGAAAAAGTTGTCTTTTTAAATCCCCCCCTGTGGGCAGGTTAAGTGTCAGATTTACAAAAAAAATATACCAAATAATAGGTAAAGACATCAAGCATCTATATAAAAAAAAATTATATTGATATATTCATTTTTGTAAAAAAGCTACCATTTTGAAACCCTTCCTGTGGGCTGTTAAAGGGCAAATGTTCACAAAAATATATAAAATGATAGGTAAATATTTAAGGTAACTATAAAAAAAAATTATATTGATTCGATCATTTTTAAAAAAGTTATGGCAATTTTAAGTAAAAAAAATTGAAAAAATTTCGAAAATTAATGATTTTTAATTTTATAATTTTTTCGGAGGTTTCCCCCATTTGCAGGGCACGAGGGAAAATTTTTCAATTTTTTAGGGTAATGTCTTCGACTAGATACGATTTGTGATCTTTTGACGTATCATTGAAAGAAATCGGTTCGGTGAGAGCTGAGAAAAAGTGGTAACAGACACAAAAAAAAAAAAAAATTTAAAAAAAAAAAAACACATCTTAGTAAAACCAATACCTTCTCAGCTTCGCATCGCATATATCATATGATATCGAAGCTAAAATGTGCGTTTATGTTTGCGTGTGGTGTGTAACAGCTTATTGGCTGGTAGTACAGATTACCACACTACTAATGTAGTTGGGAATCATACGTTAAACCGGTTTGAGTAATGTTGATAACACACAACTAATATTTTTATTTTAAAAATCTTTTCAATATTGTCATAACCTATGTTCTTTGTAAAAAATAAGTATTTTTATTATGATTATTTTATTCCATTTTTGATAATTAGCCAACATTTTAATATTGACAGGAAATCAAACATAAAAGTTTTTTATTTTAAAGGTATTCGCATTTGCTTCAAGTGTAGAAAAATTAAAAAAGATGATGAGTTGGTAAATAAGAAATGTTGTAAAATAGATTTATGTAAAAATTGTGTCAAGTTTCATATGAAAACTAAATGTTTATGCGGAGAAGACTTCGTGAAAGGTACTTAATATTTATTTTACTTTTTTAGCTTCGACGCGAAGCTGAGAAGGTATTGGTTTTACTATGATGTGTTTTTTTTTTTTTTTTTGTCTGTTACCACTTTTTCTCAGATCTCACCAAACGGATTTCTTTTCACAAAAAATTAACTTTTTCAACTTTACTTTTGAAAATGTTCCAGAAGGTCTGACACTTTTATATATATCTTAAATTAAAGCTAATGTAATATACTTTATTATGGAAAATAAAAAATTAGGACTTTATTTTGTCTTCACGGTGAAAATGGCTACCAAATTCTAGTTTTGTGTGAAAATTTTCGAAACTTATTGAAAAATGTATGGATCAACACAATTTTTGTATGAGAAATAATATTTCTTAATAATCCCTTTGTCATTTGATATACTTTATCTTAATCAGGATATTAATAAGGAACTAGCAGATCGTGTAGCTTTTGGAATAATACACCAATTTTAGCTTCGATGCGAAGCTAGAAGGTATTGGTTTTACTAAGATGTGTTTTTTTTTTTTTTTTTTTTTTTTTTTTT
>NW_026099573.1:9767031-9768751 GCF_025091365.1 Daktulosphaira vitifoliae | reverse complement strand
TGATAGTGATTTTAATCACTGTCAGATATCATTATACTTGATCCAACTATACCACGTCACAACTGTGCCGCGACCCCCCTGTGCTGGGTTTTTTAAAATTAAATACTATCTAAAGTATTGCATCCAAGAGTTTTTTATGATAGTGATTTTAATCACTGTCAGATATCATTATACTTGATCCAACTATACCACGTCACAACTGTGCCGCGACCCCCCTGTGCTGGGTTTTTTAAATTGTAACTATCAATCAAATTTAGAGTGCCAGATTAAGTAATTTAAGGATCATAAGCAATTGATTTAGATAAGTTGATTGTCATATTATATTAATTGTGTATGTAAAATAATAATATTGTAATGGCTTTATTATCTTATCAAGAAATTAATATTATCTTCATTGCAAAGCTAAAGAGGTATTTATTACTATGATATGTTTTACCACTTATTCTCAGTTCTCACTAAACCGAATTCATTCAATGATACGTCAAAAGATCATAAATCGTATCTAGTCAAAGAAATTACCCTAAAAAATTGTAAAAATTTTTTTTTGACATTTTTTAAAAATTCTTTTACTTAAAACTATCATAAGTTTCTGAAAAATAATTGAATCAAAACACTTTTATTTTTAAAGATATCTTAGATAATTTCTTACAATTTTTTTAATTTTTTGAATATTTTATTTTTTAACTGCTCACAGTGGTGAATTCAAATTAGCAACTTTTGTAACATAACTTTTGACATTTTTCTGGAAACACTAACAATTTTATAATATATATTAAATTAAGTCGTATGTAATATTCTTTTTTTTAACAAATAAATGTTAAAAAGACAAGTCCTCATGAGTACATTTGGATATGCCTGATTTAGAATTTAAATGTATTATTTACATAACAAAAATATTTTTTAATAATAATATTTTTACTTAGTCAAATGAAATAGTTTACACAAATATAAATAGTAGGCAAATAGAGATCATTCAAATCATCCCATCCATTTTTGAAGGGATTGGGAAGGGGGAATTTAAACCGAACCTACAGTCTGTTCCTTTATTGAGGTAGCACCACGTGTTGGGGGGGCAGGACTTTGCAAAGGTTGGGGCTTAATAATTCACAAAAAAAAAAAATAAATTTATACATCCTTCTACGGGACCAGCCTAAACCAGTTCCTCCTGCCACGCGTTGCGAGTTTGCCTTTGATGCAGGCGGTTTGTTGATTCTTTGAGGCGCATGACCGACCGTTTTGGCGAAAACATGGACGAGAAATCACGCCTTCCGGTTCCTTAACATTATATCCAAGGATCCGATTCGTGGGAACGTGTACCTCCGTAGGGACTTTAAATAGCGTTGTCTGCCGTTTTCACGTGATACAAACATCGGCCTGACTGCTAACTTATTAGCATTATTAAATAATAAAATAACTATCAAATATCTAATTTAAAAATGTGTTATTAATTTTTTATGTATGATTTCCGATACCTTCCGTTTTTGTTCTCGTTGTGGAATGTTTAAAGGAAAGTACTCTTATTCATCTCGTTGCCCAGACATTTTTTGTAAGAGATGTTTTAACCTTAATAAAAAATGCCCTTATTGTAATGAAAAAAAAACGAAAATATCATTTTTATGTTTTTCTTAAGTGCAAATAACTAAATAAATACAAATATAATTATATAACCTATTTGGTTATGTTTTTTTTTTTTTTTTTTTTTTTTTCAAAAATTTTTTTT
>NW_026099573.1:9748476-9767005 GCF_025091365.1 Daktulosphaira vitifoliae | reverse complement strand
TTTTTTTTTTTTTTTTTGTTTGTCAATAATTTTTCTCAACTCTCACTTGACTAATTTCTTTCAATGATACGTCAAAAGATCACAAATCATATCTTGCTGAAGACATTTCCCTTAAATATCGTAAAATTTCACTGGTTATTTGTAAATGTGTCAAATTTCCTTAAATGTACAATTTTAAAATCTGTAAATTTTTACATTTTTAGCTTCAATGCGAAGCTGAGAAGGTAATAATTTTACCATGATGTGTTTTTTTTTTTATGTCTGTTGCCACTTTTTCTCAGCTTTCACTGGACCGATTTCTTATAACAATACGTCAAAAGATCACAAATTGTATCTAGTTGAAGATATTACCCTTAAAAAATGAAAAAATTTTCCTCGTTCCTCGCAAATGGGTGAAATATCCAAAAAAAAATACAAATTTAAAAATCGCTAATTTTGTCATTTTTTTTACTTTTTTCTTAAAACTTCCATAACTTTTTAAAAAATAAACAAATTAAAATAATTTTTTTTTATACTAAAACTTTAGATATTTTACTTTCATTTGATATAATTTTTTTGAAAATCTAACACTTAACCTCATTGGGGGGGATTTAAAATAGCAACTTTTTTATGAAAACTAACTTTTTTAACTTAATTTTTGAAAATGTTCCGGAAATACTGCGTCCTTTCAACATATATCATATTAAAGCTTATTTTATGTACTACAAAATGAAAAAAAATAATTTGTCTCGACGACCTATCTTCTATACGCAAATGGCTACCGTATTTAAAAATATGCTATTTTTGTATTAAAATTATGGGTTTTGTATTTTATTTTAATAAAAGTTGATGTTGCTTTTGTAATTATCCATCAGTTTTTTATTATTAAACACTATCTAAAGATTTGCATCGAAGCGTTTTTTTTCTTTTATTAAACACTATCTACAGATTTGCTTCGAAGCGTTTTTTATGATAGTGATTTTAATCACTGTCAGATATCATCTATACCGGACCCAACTATGCCACGACCCCACTGTGCTGTTATAGTTTTTATTTTTAAGTACAAAAATGAAAAATATTATATATGTATGGTACAGAACGCCTTCTAAAGGATCTAGTTGACCAGTTGTTATAAAGATCATTGATTATATTATTTCGTGGGACAGCTGATCACCAGCATCTTGCTTTACTCACCCCCTTGCCCACCCATCACAGCAAATCGATGACCTCCGTGTCGATTGTCATCCGTGTACAGTTCATTGTCATAAGTCAGTTGTTTTGTTTTACGTGTCACTACTTTTCTGTTGCAAGCGCCTTCGCTTGAATAGTAAATTATTCGGCCATTGTACGGCATAGTTTTTTATTTCTTGTTTATTGCACCCTTGTGCTCAAAGTTTACGTGCCCTTGCACGACACTAGTGATTGGGCTTTGACCATCACTAAATATCTTCATTGCCGTAGTCGCCTTTTCGCGGTCTGTTCTCATCTGCCATTACGTACCTGGATTTACACTCTGACTCGTCATACTCAGATGTTCGACACCATTACCACAAGATCTCATAGAGTCCACTCATCATCATCAACAGCGTCATCTATACAGCTGAGTTTTATATTATTTTTAATGTTAATTATTGTTTGTTCTAATTGAGATTAACTATATGTTTTATGCCGTTTCGCCGGCCACTAGTATTTAAGGGCCCCCCCGTTACTCCTTAAATTTAAGATACTATCTGAGGAATTTCTAATATATGTGATTATTTGTTATTTAATTATTGTCTATTCTCGTTTACTTATTGGATGTATAGTTAGCCGTCATCTCTTAGGTGACCCACTCCCACATCAATATTAACGTTTTATTAAACAGGCTTAAGGTAAAACGGCATTCTAGTGCGGTGCACAACTAGCCGTCCTACGGTCTAGCTGCCTCGTACGTAATAATATAAATAAGATATTACCGAAGGATTTTAAGTAGTAATTAATTAGAGTAAGGAGAGTCGTCAAAAATAAACTGGCCATCTTAGTCAGTTCTTATCTTATTAGTGAATATCGTGTTTTTTTTATGCGATTATCTTAATATCATAAAAAAACACGATATTCACAAATCACATAAATGTGTATATTATTATGCAGGAGCCAAGTAGTAACCTTTCGTTGCCCTTTTATCCTGTATTCACATATATCAGATCTGCTTCTATAGACATGCATACCCCGAGATATTTCACTTTAATTCTATTATTGTCAGTGACTATTTATCGACCACCTCCGTGATGATAAGCTACAGCTTCAGTTCATCACCGATCAAGGATTAAAAACGTTAATAATTTCTGAAATATTGATCCAAAAGTTGTTATCGACCAATCATTTTTATAGCTTTGATTTTTATATTAATTAATTTTGTCTTTATTTTATTGTATTTACTTTACTAAGTAAATCTAAAAAATTTATGTTGTTTAAATAAATTGTTTTATGGTTAAAATTTACTATGAACAGTAATTAATTGTTCATTTTTTGATTTCTATTGTTTCTATTGTTCTCATTGTTACAAACAATGAGAACAATGGAAACCCGTTTCCTGACTTACTGAACACCCTGTATATTCACATCGAGTGAACAAAGAAATTATCCTTTAAATACAAAACTGTTGAATAATAATTTTTTACAAACACACAAGAAGTTTTATAAAAATGCCTTCAATTTATGATATAATAATTATAAATGGAACAAATAATGAAATTTATTTTAAAAAAGACAAATAATAAGAGTCAATCATTGTCATTAAATTATAGATTTCAGAGCAAAATTTAATTTCTGACATTTTATCACAATTTAATAGAACTACAATACAATATTGATTTAGTAAATTGAAGTTGATATTTTTTTTTATCAGTATAGAATGATATCGAAAACGCACGATGCGTATTTGAAACATATTAAAAATAAATGTATCATATCTACAAAAATTACATGATTTTTATAGATAGAACTTATAGACGATATGTCACCGGAATGTTTTAAATTTTTTGATCATATATTACATTAAACAATCTACAAATATCAACGTTGACAGTTTGATGACAACTGTAATTTTTTACGATATTTCTCTATATTAAGGTGGTATTTTCAAAATTTTGATACTGATAACCTCAACTAGATATGTTTTGTGATTTTTTTTAACGTATTGTTAAGCAAAATTATTCCAGTGCAGTGGGAGTATTTGCATTTTGGATACAATAAAAAAAAACACAACTAAATGAATTAATGGCTTGTTAACTACGTATCAATGCTAAAAAACAAATCAAATTTAATTTTTAATTAAATATTTGTTTTTGAGGTGACGCAATGTATTAGTATTTAATTTTTTTTTAATTTAACAAGAAATTACATTACATTTCTTATAAAACATATTCCTAGGTGTATACATAAACTTATTGAAGCATTTTAAGTGAAGTAAGACAACTTACAAAGAACTCTAATATGGTAAGTCACACAGTTTATTAAGCAATAAATAATTGTATTAAGTAGTTTTACTAAGATTAATTGAAACCATATATTTTTCACTTTATGTAACACTATTTTAGAAGTTATAAATATTTTTATACTTAAGTACAAGGAGAATCATTTCTAAACAACCTCGTGGAAATTGTAAAAAAAACTGGTACACACACTTCAATATATATTTATATATATATATATATATATATACTTATATTTGTGAAAAAAAATTAGATAGTTATAATAATGATATATAAAATGGTGTTTCTATACATAAATGGTACTTAAACTTTTTTCATAGACAGGAATTTTGAGAGAATAATATTTTTTTTGGAAAAAATTAAGACTTAATACTAGTTTTAACGTAGTATATTACATAAAGATGGTCGGCGTGGCCAAGTCGGTAACGCAGCAGTGCTTAACGCGCACTACCTCGTGTTCGAAACTCGTTCGCAGGCGGTTTTATTTGCTGAGCAAGAGATCAGCTCGGTAATTGGAATCGTAATCCCTTTCTCCGGCGATGTACTGACCAGCCATCCCGGAGTATCAATGGTTAAGAAACTTCTTCCTTTGGAGAAGGCCGCTAAGGTCCTAAATGTGCTTATATAGCGTTAAAAAAGAGTGCATTAAATGAACATAATATTTTTTTTAGTTGCATAAAATTTCCGAAATATGTTTGAATATAAATAAAAATAGATAGTTAATTATTTTTAAAATTATCAAGAAAACAATAGTATCTTTATCTTACATATTACCTCCTTTTTATTTTAATAGGAATTCCAGTTTTTAATTTCTTTCACTTTAAAACCCGAGATAAATAATTTATAACATTTGATGTATTGTATTCAAATAAAAAGCCAAAAATAAAGTACGTTATTTTAAAAAATTGTCTCCTCTGCTGTAGAAGTAAATTGAGTAAAAAAACGGTAGCATATTGGAATATGCGGCACAATGTGGACGTGGCATAGTTGAGATAAGTACACAGAGTGATCAAAATCTGGTAAGACACTCATTTTCTCAGTAAATATTGAAAATTTTAAATTTTATTATAGAGAAAAAATATCAAGTTCAAAAAACTCTACTATAATATGTAGTCAAACCATTATTTTTTTCGTCCCTTCAATGATAAAAACCCTTATTTATAATATATTATTTTTAACTTTATAATATGATAGAAAATAAAATTACACACAATTTTGTCCTTATAATTTTTTTTATCCTATTAACCGTTCGTCCGTTATAGCTTGTTAAAGTTAAGTGATTTTAGGCCAAATTTCTATTGTCATTTTGCTGTATTAAATATAGAAGTCATTATTTTTATTTGCTGTTGCATAAACCAAATTTTATTGATTAAGTTATGACAGGTAAATTAGCTATAAAAATTTACTACGCACTAAATGAGTGATGACGATAATAGATTCAAACCGGGTTTTCAGTGTATTATTAATATCTAAGTCTATGGTTTTGTAAGACTAAAGGATTTAACAAAAATACCGGTTGCACTGCCATCGATATTATAAAATGTAATAAATGACAATATTTTTTCTGGAAATCAAAATCTTTAAACAATTATAAAACGTAAACGGTTGTTCGGATAAAAAAATTATAAGAACAAAATTGTTTGTAGTTTTTTTTTCTATCATACACCCAAAGAAAAACCTCAATCAAAATTGAAAGAAAAATTTTATCAAGGGTTTATGATAATGTTTTATTAATACGAACAAAATAACTATTCTTATAAATAATTATTGTTCAAGACAAGAAAAAAAAATTCATATTGATAAATATATCATTGATTCATTAGTAATGATATATTTATCAAATTGAACAATGAATTTATTATATAGATCGAGGTTTTTCTCTGGGTGTATTATCAAATCAAAAATAGTAGTTCCAATTTAAAAAAATTATAAATAAACATTTTTATCCATGAAGGGATGAAAAAATAATTTATTTAACTTCATATTATTGTAGAGTTTTATAAACTTAATAATTTTTCTTTTTACAAAAATTTTAAATTCTCAATAGTTTCTGAGAAAATAAATGTCTTACCAGATTTCGATCACTCTGTAGATGATATCTGACAGTGATTAAAATGCCTATCATAAGAAACACTTCAATACAAATCTGTAGATAGTGTTTAATTTTAATAAATTGGGGGATTATTCAAAAAGCAAAATTAACTCCTATTTCCTACATTATTCCTGATTAATAGTTTTTTTAATTTAGAAGTATAATATATGAATAAATTATTATTACAGCAATTAAATTAGTATGTGATTGATATTTAATGATTTAGTATAGTAATTTTTTCGGAAAATTTATAAAAAAATTATAAAATAGGTATTAATTTCATAGCAAACGTGTATAAAAATTAAAGTGCTTGATACAAAAATTTTAGAAAATAATTTGTGGTTAATTATACCATTAGCTATGTATAAATAGACCATAAATAGACAATTATTTCATAATTAACCATAATTAAGTAAATTTCATCAGAGTCAAAAATATACTATTATTATTTAATTTTTTGTGTTAAATTTTGTTTTCTATCTCAAAAAAAAAAAATAATTAAGAATAAAATTCAAAAAAAGTTATTTCGGGTGGCGGGGTTTGAATTTAGTACACCGAACTTATAATACTTTATAGTTAATAACGTAACCACTGTGATCTACATGAATAATTTGTATGAAAAGAACTATTTATGCAAGTTAAAAATTCAAGCGACAAAGAAGTCGCTTTTTTCTTAACTTTGAGGAGGTAAAATAATCAAAACAAGTTTAAATTTATATTTAATCTAAGTTAGATTCATGTAAATTTTATTAGTAAATGCAAACCTTTTTTCAACTTTTTTTTACTTAAAATTGCCATAAATTTTTAAAAATGCCCCTATCTGTACAATTTTTTTTTATTGATATATGAGATATATACCTATTGTTTAGTATATATATATATTTTTTTATAAATCTGACCATTTACCTGCCTACAGTGTGGGATTCAAAATGACAACTTTTTTTACAAAAAATTAACTTTTTTAACTTAATTTTTGTAAGTGTTCTGGGAATACTAAAAATTTTAAGAGATAATAAATTAAAGCTCATATTAAATACTATAAATTGAAAAAAAAATTTGTCCCGACGACTTCTTTTTTACGCGCAAATAGTTGCCATAATTAAATACCTGCTATGTTTGTATTAAAATTTACTTTTTTCAGTTTTATTTTAAATTTAAATTGCTATAACATTTCAAAAAATATAAGTATCAACACAAATTACTTTTTCTACATAGATTATAAATACTTTTTTCATTTGACAGACTTTTTGTTTAAATCTGACAATTTCCCCTTATACAGGGGGTGTTAAAAATTTGAAACATACATATAAAAAGTAGATCTTTTTCAACTTAACTTTTGAAAATGTTGGAATATACTGTATTCTTTAACATATTTCAAATTAAAGCTTATATTACGCACAATAAATGAAAAAAAAAAATTATTCTGACACCTTTCTCCTATGTGCAAATGGCCGTCGAATTTAACAAAAAATGTAATTTTTATGTAAAAGTCATAGTTTAACATATATTAATACTTAAAATTGCCATGACTTTTTGAAATATAAACAAATTCAAATAATTTTTTTTTATTTTGTAATCTTTGATATTTTTCTCTTATTTGATATAAATTTTTTGAAAATCTGACTCTAAACCTGCCCATAAACCTGGAGATTCAGAAAAGGAATTTTCGCACACAAGTTAAGCTTTTTCTATTTAATTTTTGAAAATGTTCCGGAAATATTAATACTTTTATTTAATCTTATATTATATTATATTAAAGCTTATATTATATACTTTACTATGGAAAAAAAAAATTGAAATATAAATTCTCTTTTGGTTAAAATAACTATCGTATTCAAATTTAATAATACAATCAATTGAATAGATCTTATTAAAAACTTTTTTTTAATTGGTTTTTTAGTTAAAGTAAATATTAAAATTAAATAAATTCTGAATAATTCAATTTTAGAATCATTTTAAACACTGTCGTACATCAATAGATCCCGACGTAGACACAAAAAAGTAATGCACAAATTAAATAACGTTTTTAGACGACGAGTTCATCGTTTTTAGCTTTTCTCGAGTCCTCCCGTTGGATACGCTGGCCAATCCCTCCAATCAGTGAACTATTAAAGGGATAGAGTTTAGACCCGTCAGCACGATCTAGCTCAAAAGTAACAGACTAAGGAGTTGCTTCTTGTAAGCCATCAGCACAACTACCTTTTCACTATATCTACTAAAGGACGGTTAAACCCAAAAACTAACCAGCACGTACACTAATTGTTATGATTGATTAAAGGACCAGTAGTCTAACCTCGACTCTTAACGCACAAACACAAATTTTAATAACACGACGATTGTAAAGTATTTACTATCGAGTACAGGTTTTTAAGTAATTATTTTATTTATATAACGTAAAAACAAAAAGTCAAAATATAATATAAATATATAACACAAAATTAATTAAGTCGTACAAAAACAAAGTTACTCGCACACTAACGACCTGACCTGTAACTCGACATTTCTTCGACAAAACGTCCAGTCTCTCCCCGTCCTTTTCATGTTTTCCTTTTATATTCTTTTTTCCCGCCATTATTAATTTACTTACCCTGCATTTTTCCTTATATATGACATTATTGTATTGCTTGAGAATTAAAAAATTGTTTACTGCTGTCTTAAACCCCGTATCATACTAAAATCGACGTTATTCGCCTATTTACTACAACACCAAAAGTTAATAGAGATGATTACTATGATTTTTATTCAAGTGATATATAAGTTAAACTGTTATTAACTCCGTGAGTATTAGATCTACTGTTTCTGTATTGAAAACCAATAATAACAATTATGTGGTTTTAAGTGTTCTTTAGTAATACTAAAAAAAGATAATACTTTTTGTAATTTATTCTTCAAGAATAAAATACAAAACATTGAATATTAATGAAAACTATATATCCGTTTACAACTATATAAAACTATGTGTCAAGATTTCGATTTATATTTAAAAAAAAAAAATTTTTTATATATTTTAGCCTCGATGCGAAGCTGAGAAGGTATTGGTTTTACTATGATGTATTTTTTTTTTTAATTAAACACTATCTAAAGATTTGCATCGAAGCGTTTTTATGATAGTGATTTTAATCACTGTCAGATATCATTATACTTGGCCCAATTATGCCACGTCCCCAATGTGCCGCGATTCCACTGTGCTGGGTTTTTGATTACAATCAAAAGTCAAATAATTTAAAATATTAATTATTTATTGGATGTTTTATACAAAATTCTTTCAGATAGTTTTTATGCATTTTATAACAACCAACATTTCATTGAATATTGTTTTTCAGAAAATATTCATTGCAAATATCATATTATTGGTTGTTCTACTAAAATGTAGGAAGGTTTTGACCAACACTGAAGTTATCGTGGACGCAACAGTAAATAGAGACATTGATGAACCAAAAAGTAAAATATATAAACTTGTTTAAATCTTTATATCAAAGTTAAAATTCTTTGGGCTCAATAGTAAGCATATAATATGCCTTTTGAAACAAGCACAATTTCATATTATCCGACGAAACACAACCAAAGCTATTTGTATTATACTATTGTTTGATTTAATTTGTTAAGTCCATAGACCGATTATTGATATAATAATTTAAAGCCGATATGCAAATAACAATTATGCAATAATTAATAAAAATACGTGATTCTATTAAAAGCAGCTATGTATTATGCAAGATATAACTAAGTTTATGTTCAATTGTTTAACACTTTGGAATTTCTTTTTCAAAAATTTTATACTTAGAACAAAAATAACTACCATGAGTAGGCGAAGTGCACACTCTGTCCTAACTATACTTTATTTTAAATATTAGTGGACTCAATGATAAAGTAATTTACTTAGAAAACTATAAAACTAAATTTAACGAGTTACATGTCTGTTGAACGGATTAATGATTAAATCAATGAATATATTACTTTTATTACTAAATAAAATACGTTATGATGGAAAATCTTAAACGCGGGAGAGTGTTTTTTTTTATAACGTCATTGTAAAGTAAATAGTAATAGAATAATAAAAAAATAAAGAATTTAATTGAAAAAATAATAAATTACAATTTCTTATTTTCATAAATTATTATTTTTTAGATTGTCTGATATGTCTTGAAGAAGTAAAAATAATTGATTGTAAACTACCATGTTGTTCTGGGACATTCCATAAAAAATGTTTAGATACTTGGTTAGCTTACGGAGTAATATCATGTCCTCATTGCAACGGAAATCCACTTAAAGGTACATTAAAAAAAAATTAATTTATAATTAAATCATTCGTTTACATTTAACCCACTTAACTCTATTAATTTGATAGAAATATATTTTTGAAGCTAAGTTTTAAAAATGAATTTTAATAGAATATAAGTAGTAGAGACAATTTTTTTTTCAATGTTCATGGGTATTTCTGAAATAACTATTTCATTTAAATTAATTAATTATCAATATCAATTACATTCATTGGAAAAATTCCCTCAATTTAAGGAATTGAAAAATATATTTTAAAATTACATAACTGTAAAAATTTGTATTTTTTGTAATTCAAAAAACATTTTCTGCACTGTAAAACGACTACAATTTTTTATTTAAATACTGATCCTGAAATTTTAATAAAATATAAAAGAACTAATATGAGTTATTTTGGTATATGTTATACAAAAATCCTATAAAATAACCTAAGTATAGGAAGGGTTTGAAAGTAACCACCCAAGCATATGAAACATTTTCAGAATATCTACTCTATTTAAATCTATATCAAGTTATAGCCCATAATATGATCTATAATATTAAAAAAAAAAAATTTTCGATGATAGTTTTATTATCTCTTAAATATTTAAATTTAAAGTCTCTAGACAAATATCAACTTAGAAGGGTAAAATGGGATAAATTTAGATAATTTTTGTAAATCTATATTCATTTATTTGAAGCTAAGTTTTAAAAAGGAATTTTATACAAAATAATTATATTTTTTTCAATTTTTAATTTTCAATAAATTTTTTCCTGTTGTTATCATTTTTTACTTTTTTGGTGGCAGCTGCTAAGGTTAGACGTGTTTTTATGAGCTCAGCGATTTTTGTATGTTAAATAAATCGATTAAAGGATTTGTATTGACGTACGTTGGTAGTACCCCGACGTAGACACAAGAAAAGTACACAAAAAAACTAATATTTTTAACGATGAGTTCGTTAAGTTTGGCTCTTTTCAAGTCCTCTCGTTGGATACACTAGTCAGCTCCAATCCCTCCATTTAGTAAACCACTAAAAATATGGGTTTTAGACCCATCAGCACGTTTTAGTTCAAAAGTAGCACATTGAAGGGTAGTCCTCGTCAGCCACCAGCACAACTACTTTTTTACTATACATACTAAAGGACGGTTAAGCCCAAAAAATAGCCAACACGTACACAAATGGTTGAGATCGACTAAAGGGCCAGTAGTCCTACGTCGACTCTTGCTGCACACACACTCACACAATATCAAGATGGACATAAAGTATTTATACTAAATGTCGGTTTTCGAATAGTTATATTTTATTTACGAAACGTAATAAACACAAAGTCAAAATGTAATGTAAAAATGTAACAAAATATAAATTAAGTCAGAATACAAAAAACTAAACGTCCTGAACAGTAACTTGACGTTTCTCAGTCAATACGTCATTCCTCCTATACTTTTCATATTTCCCTTTATACATTCTTTTTCACGCCATTATTTATTTGCTTATTCTGAATTTTCCCTTTATATGACATTATTATATTTCTTAATAATTTAAAAATTGCTTATTACTGTAGTAAAAACGTATATATATATATATAGAAATATTGAAGTTATTTAATACTTCCTCAGCTATTTACTATAGCATCAAAAATTTTGTGTAAAAAATGAAATATAGTGTAACAAAGTGTGTGAAATATTAATAAAAGAACGTGGCGAGTCTGCTATAAGTAAAACAAAGATTTACGAGTAGTGAAAGCGTTTCCAAAATGGACGTGAAGACGTTAAAGATGACGAAGGCACCGGACGCCCCAATAAATCAAATATTTTCCTATAAAATATTCACTGGACACACATCAAATGATAATATTTCAGAACCTCTTCAGAAATTTTAAATTTAATTATATTGCACATCATTTTGGTTTTAAATCTATAGATAATGTTTCATTTTAAGAAAATGGCGGATTATTCTATAATCAAAATGAAATCCTATTTCTTTATTTATATCCTGTTGTAAGTTTTATGATATGTAAGTGTAATACGAGGTGTGTTCAGAAAATAACAGATATATTCGTTTTTGAAAAAAAATATTTATTTATTCGTCTACATTAATGTTGTTGCCTTCAAAAAAGGCTTCTTTGGAGTTCTCCTAGCACCGATAACAGTTACTTACATAATTAACTGACTAATTAAGCATTTTTTAATGTATACTGCTCTAAAAGTTTTGGACACTATTTTTGAGATTAATGAAATATGGTTCTAAGTATCTAATGAATTAAAATGATGTTTTTTTAATAAAAGTTTTTATAATTTTTTTTTTAAGGAATTCGCATTTGCTTAAAGTGTAAGTTATATGAAAATGAAGAAGAACTGGTAAAAACGAAATGTTGTAATAGAGATTTATGTAAATATTGTATTGAGTATGAAATGAAAACTAAATGTCTGTGCGGAGAATACTTAGTGAAAGGTACTTTATACTAATTTTACTTTTTTAGCATGTAATAATTGGCTTGTAATATCGATCATATCAACAGTGCCAGATCAAAAGTAATTTAAAGATTATTTTTTTAGATAATTTGAGTCATAATATGCAAATTTTATACGCCAAATAATAATATTATAATGAACCTATTATCTCTCCAAGAAATTAATTTTTTTTAATTGTGATCCCCTAGCTCCATGTCTACCTATGTGATTAGTGCACAAATAAGGAAATTTGATTAATATTTCCAAACTAAAGTTGATAAGATGAAACAGATTACATATAGTTAGTATACGTGATTGTTCCAAGCTAAATGCAAAATATTAGGTGAGATTGGGGCAAATTTCGTGATTTTATTTTATATCAAAATTTTAGTTCTATTGATCTCATCAGTTATTTAAATATTTCTGTATATTTTTTGGTTCTCAGATTAATTATTAAACTAATAACCTCTTAAAGTTTTTCATATTTAATTACAAATACAGATAGTAAATTGCTTTTTTTTTGACGTCCCAATAACAGATGCGCGATGTTTGTCAATTATGACTTTATCATAAGTTATGATATTTGCATTGCATGTTGTTGTATTTATAAACTCACAAAAATGTGTCTTACCACCATACTTTAAGAATGACTGTTCATAATTTCATAATAAAATAAAGTCAATAAATACTGCGTATCTGTAAATGGCAACGTAATAAAAATTCAATTATCTATCTGTATTTATAATCTTTCGTGTATTATACATGTATATTAACTTATAACGTTTTGTTAAAAATTTAAATACCATTTACGTTTAAAATAAAATCTTATTTTATCAAACTCAAATATGTGTTCCATTTGATAAAAGGTACAAGAGTGGGGTCGTGGTATAGTATGGATGTGGCATATTTGGGACAAGTATAGATGATATTTGATTGATTTACTTTTACTGTGTAAATTCAGCATAGAAACGAATTTTTACTTCTATAAATTATGATATATTTTTTGCAATAACGTAATTTTGAGATATTTGTCTAAATTTCTAAAAATTAAGGGTTTTTTCCAATTTTTTTTTTTACCTAAACAATACAATTAAGAGAAAAATGCAAAAAAGTTATTGAGGCTGTCGGGGTTCGAACTATGTACTCCGAGCTTATAAGACTTATATGACACAGCCACCATTCACTACGTGTACGCATAGATAAAAAAAATATTTAAACTAAATCAAAAATTTAAAGTTTCTTTTTTTAGTTTTGATATGAAAAATAATAAAAATAAGTTTATATTTATATTTATATTTTATGTAACTTTTATAGTAATTGGTGGACTTCTTACTATGGCTGATGGTTATGTAAGGTATTTTAGAATAAAAAAAATTTGAACACAAAAAGTAGCATGTTTTTTAAATATAGAGCCATTTGCACGTAGAAGATAAGTCGTTGGGACAAAATTTTTTTTGATTTTATAATAGTACATGCCATAAGCTTTAATATAATATATATAAAGGACGCAGTATTTCCTGAACATTTTCAAAATGTATGTTAAAAAAATAGATTATATGAAAAAGTTGCCATTTTGAACCCACCCTGGGCAAGTAAAGGTTTAAATTTTAAAAAATGTATATCAAATGAAAGGAAAATACCTAAGATTTCAATATAAATAAAAAAATTATTTTGGTTCGTTCTTTTTTCAAAAAATTATTGCAGTTTTGAGAAAACAAGTGAAAAAATATCATTTGTTAATATATAAGTTATGACAGATAAGTACAAAAAACATTTTAATAGAAGGTGATTTTTTTTCGCAAATATTACATTTTTTGTTGAATTTCAGTGGCCATTTGCATATAGAAGATAAGTCGTCGGGACAATTTTTTTTTTTTCAATTTATAGTACTCAATATGTGCATTAATTTATCATTTTAAAATTTTGAACCTCCCGGTATAAATGATCCAATTAAAAAAAAATATATGTCGATAAAAAAAGTATATATATAGTATTTCTCATAAAAAAATTGTATTGATCCATAAATTGTTCAAAAAGTTATTTAAACATAAAGTTAAAAGTGTAATTTATAATTTATAATTTATTCTATGTATATTGGGTATTTATTTAAACAACTACTATAAACTTAAAAAGTATTACACAGTTAATAATTCAAGAATAATATATTCTTAATATATATAAATATAAATTGTGCTATTCATTTTTTAGGTATTACTTTTGACCCTGTCCGTTTGTGCTCTGACTGTAAACGTGTACGTGGAAGGCATACTATTTCTTCCCGTTGTCCACACGTTTATTGTAAGAGATGTTTTAAAGATATGAGATGTTGTATTTATTGTGATGAAAAAAGAAGAAGAAAATACTTTAATTTGTTTTTTAAGTGCATGTAAAATATACTAGATTGTTTGATAAAATTACAATATATTATCACATAAGAAAATAATGTAACAACAATTGTTTCAAGGGTTGTGATTATGTACAATTATGTCCAAATGATAGCTTCACTAATACCTGTCCAATTAATTTTTTTATTATATTTTCAGGGTATTCTCCTTTTTCTATGGCTTTTTCTTTCTTCTATAACAAAAACTCAAGTTTTACTTTCATCTTTTTTCTATACTCTGTTCCACGAGAGAACGTACTCGATTTTACGTCCGTCGCTGCACATCCCCCACCATTTTCGATGGTGTTATTATGATAACATGTGTTTATTATTAATTTATATTAAAAAAAAAATCTGTATCATTATAAAAAAATATATATAATCATACTTTTTGCGTTATGATAAAAACTATAGTACGCTGTATACATGTTGCGATTAATATTATCGGGGCGTATAACCGATTTTGTGCGCCACCGGACCGTAAGAAGTGGGAGAAATTTGACTTCCGCACTGTCACCGGCGTCAGTCAGATGCGCGATCGAGTACGTTCTCTCTCTCTCTCTCTCTCGCCAATGTTGTAATGTAGACATTTTTCAGCAATATTCACTTGATCTATATCCTTATTTTAAAAATCATCAAAAACAATTTATCCTCACGAATTCCAACAGCAACTGTACTATTTCCTTTTTTAAATGTACGAACATTTTTGTCTGTTATCATTATTATTAAGGCACGCACGACATGAAAACAAATTTACATTTTTAGGTACATGTAAAACATCTGACAAATAACTGACAAACCATATTTCAATTTATTGGAACATGTTTACGCATCAAATTAAATGGCTTGATAGACGACTCATTGGTAATAGCAATGATAACATTAGAAACCAAATATCTTGTATAATTTTATCCAAAGTTACAACCGCTGAATGGCGGCTACGACACAGCTATCTCTCCTTGGTCGATAGGTAAACGCGAACTGGTTCAATAACAAGCCGACTCCTACTTTACTTCCTTACGGATGGCAGATTGTGGATATATATTTACGCAACCTTTGTTATTAATAAAAATATTTTAAGTAGCTACATTATTCAGTAAAAATATATTGAATTATAAGTTTATCGCCAAGAATTACCATAAATAAACCTTGACCTCATCAAATATTAACTTCAGAAAATAAACACGAAATTAGTAGTTTTAATTCAGGAATATTTTTCAATAATTTTGACATATTGGACAAAAGTATTTCAACAATTAATTTTTTAAAGAAAAATATTTTTGCTCATTGACTGTCCAGAACATTTCTTATGTCCTGAAAATCTCATCCATCGCATAATTTTTTTATAAAGAACTACGATATTTTTGACTCGCCAAAAATTTGTGTATACGTTTTTGTGCAGGAGTTAGATAATAATCTTTCGTTGACATTTCATCTTACTCATATACGTCTGTATATCAGACGAATACATGTAGGCATACATACCCCGGACGCCTTTCTATTTTATTTTATTATTGTTGCTGCCTAGTACCTCTAGCGATTCTTATTTTTTTTTATACTAAACTACTGCCGCCTTTACTTTTATTTATCACAAAACCAACCAATCTCCCTTTGTTCCTTTTGTCAAGCGTTTACAACCCTCCCTACAGCCTTTACCTTTTCTTTTTGTTTATTACAAGGATAAAAAAAATTAAAAAATGACATTTTGTACGGAATATTTTTATAAATTAATAATATCTTGATAAATTTTTTTTTTAATAAAATTTTTCATGAGTTAATACTTGCTTTCTAATTGGTGATAATCTCAAAAATGAGATGATACATGGATCAGTAGATAATGAAAAGTATTTAAGCTAGTTCAAAAATTCAAAGTTGCTTTTCTTATCTTTGTGGAGGTTAAATAATCAAAATAAATTTAAATTTATGTTTGATAAAAGTTAAATTCGTGTAACTTTCATAAAAATGAATGGACTCATTACTATGATCTACCCTGTTAAAGTATTTGAAAGTAAACAAAAAAAAAAAATGTTAACACAAAAATAGCATGTTTTTTATCTACGACAATCTTTAGCACATAGATATAAGTGGTCGAAATTTTTTTTTTTTAATTACAATACGTATTATAAGTTATAATTTAACATATGCATAAAGGACGCAGTATTTCCTCAACATTATCAAAATTTAAGTTGATAAAGTTGAGTTTTGTAAAAAAATTGCTATTTTAAATCTCACTATGGGCATGTAAAGGGTCGGATTATCATAAAATTTATATCAAATTAAAAGAAAATACGTAATGTGTTTATTATTGTGTTTATAAAAAAAAATTATTTTGGTTCTCGACCCACTCGGGGACTCGTGCCGATATTCTGCTGTCAATGTCAAAAACTACAAAAATTATATACGAAAAAATATTACTATCGTAGTTTAATATCGTGACAATAATATATTATAATACTCGTTGTGCTTGTATGAATAAGTGGCGTTTTAAAAAATAAATGTATAAATATATATATATACATGGCTATTATCTTTTATTCATAACCAATATGTAATTGATGGTTGCAATCTCAGTGCAGTTAACCATGTGAAAAAATTAGGTGTTTTCTTATCTAGCGATTTATCATTCTCAAAACACATTACATATATTTGTAATAAAGCATCCAAGACATTAGGAATTTAAAACGTAATTGCAGTGAATTTCAAAATATAACATGTTTGAAAACCTTATATATTGCACTAGTACGGTCTATTTTGGAATATGGTTCTATTATATGGTCACCCTATGTGCAAAGTGATATAAATAAGATTGAGTCCATTCAACATCGTTTTTTAAACTTAATTTCATATAAAATTAGAAATAATGAAATAAAACATAAAAAGTTACTTGAAAATCTAAAAATGCATCGTCTTTAATGTAGAAGAAATTGTCTAGATTTTTATTATATGGATTTATAATCTACTAAATAATAAAATCAATTGTCCAGAAATTTTAAACTTAATACCGATAAACGTTCCTCAAGTATCTCTCCGTTCCTATCCAATGTTTTATGTTCTACTCATACACACAGAACTATAGTAGAAACTTTCCGGTAAGTCGAATGTTGAATTTATGTAATAAAATAAATAATTTTGATTTTTATCGTGATTCTTCAACATTATTATGGTCTATTTGTTGTAAAACTTTTAATTCATAATACCATAATACATACACTCTTTTTAACTAACTTGTTTTGTAACTTATTTAGCATTATTGAATTTTTATAATCATTTAATTATTAAGTTGATTTCACAATGTACTATTGTATTTGTTTTTTGTCTGTGTTATTACCTGTACTATTTGTCTCACAGGCGTAATCATCCGTTATGATGAAATAAATAAATAAATTATAATTATATTATTAAAGTTTTTCGAGTTTTTTCTCGAAGTCGTCATTTGGCCACGGTAAATACGCTCTCGTCCGACTTGTACAATAATCGTTTCTCTGGGCGGTCACAAGAGTCATGTTTCTCAATCGCGGACCATCAGCCCACTACTACTCTATACGCGCGCTATATGTTTCAAACGATTGTTGCGCTATTGTTTTTTGCCGTTGCTCTATAAGAATATATATGTTATAACGTCCCGTAGTGAACGCGTTATCGTTTCGATTATTATTTTTTTCGTTTTCGTTTCGTACCACAGCCAGCCGGTTTCGACGCTTTTTGAAATATATTTCCGAGCCATGACATAAATCAGAGCAAATAAAAGTCCAAGCAAATAATCTGATAAATACAATAAATAAGTATATTCCATTTGACGATGAAATATTTATAAATTACTCATATATATATATTAGGGTGGTCCTTATTTATAGGAGAGAAAATATTTTTCATTTCTCACCCCCCCCCCCCAA
>NW_026099573.1:9715608-9746243 GCF_025091365.1 Daktulosphaira vitifoliae | reverse complement strand
ATTTTTCTTGGAAAATAATAGACATGAGGAAATGTTATAAGAATACTTTTTATTGGAAATGTTAATAGCTACATTTTAAATTCTATTCATTTTTACGATTAGTGCAACACTTTTCTATCAATAAGCAAAAATAACTCAGAAAACGACTTGTTATCAATTTTCACCTCCTTGGGGGCCCCTGAAGGGGTTGATTAATCATGGCCAAATTTTACTCAAATTACTTTTTTATCATATTGAACCAATTAGGGGGGTGAGAAATCAAAATTTTGAAAGTTCGAAAATAAGGACCACCCTAATATATATGAGTAAAAACACTATATCTACATTTTGTTTTGTATAATTGACACGCATACACGTATATTATACATGTGTGATATGTATACATACGTATAACAACAAATCAACAAGTCACGGTTAATCGTATAACATTTGGTATTATTATTATGATTACATTTATTGTTTTTTTTTTTTTTAATTCCGTAGTAACGTTTCACGACGGTTTCAGCGGTGCTCGCGATGGCCCGGCTGGTCGACAGAGGCGTCCGGTGCGCACCGTCGAACCCGAGCAACTCCGCGCCGCCGTCATCACCGCCGTAAAAGTCGACTCTAGACCGCCACTAGTTCTCCTACCACCGTTCCAAAAGAAGAGCAAAACAAAATAAACAATTAAAACGAAAAAAACAAAAGTCTTTCGTAGGCGGCGGCAAAGTCGTCGTTGCAGCCGCAGCCCACTCACCTTGGCGAACCGGCACGTCAGCTCGCGGATTCACGTGGCCGAACCGCATAAAGTGCAGCACGGTCTGCACAGTCGATGTAGTGTTTCTTACAGCCGCTGGCTTGGAGCCGCATTTGCGCACGGCGGCGAACGATCCGTCCGTCCGTCAGATCGATGACCGGGGAAAAAAACTAGTACAACGGTAATAACGATAATGGTAATAAAAAAAAAAACAACAACAACAGCGTACATTGTGCACGACGAAGTCCTGGTGGAACGCGATTACAGCGTTCACGTGGTCCGTCCCGCCGTACGATCCTCGTGCCCCTGAGCAGGCCCGAGACGTTCTAAAACCACGCCAGAAAAAAAAACCGTACGGTATTTGTACATAAGACTCAAACATATTTTGTACATATATACGGGACGCGAATAGTAAGTAAGGAAGCGGACAGGTCGTTACAAGCAAACGGCCAACAATACAAACCCGTTTCCACACTCACTAAACACTCTGTATGCAATATATGATTTATTATATATATATGTTATAAACTTACTTAGTTTCATAAAGGGTTTTGCACTACAATATACGACACGATCAAATTCCAATTGCCGGAATCTAAATTTAAAGAGGGGGGTCGCGGCACAGTGGTGACGTAGCATAGTTGGATCAAGTATAATGTAAATCGAGAATTTTCACACAAAAATAGCATTTGGTAGCCATTTTGACCGTGAAAATAAAATAAAGTCAAACATTATTTTTTTTCATAATAAAGTACATTACATTATCCTTAATTTAAAATATATATAAAAGTATCAGACCTTCCGGAACATTTTCAAAATTTAAGTTGAAAAAGTTAATTTTTTGTGAAAAAGTTGTCATTTTAAATCCCCCCCTGTAGGCAGGTTTAGAGTCAAATTTATAAAAAAATATACCATATGATAGGTAAAAACATTATGCATTTATTAAAAAAAAAATTATATTGATTTGTTCAATTTTGAAAAAGTTATGGCAGTTTTAAATAAAAAAAATTGAAAAAATGTCGAAATTTAGCGATTTTGAAATTTGTAATTTTTTTGAAGGTTTCCCCCATTTACGGGGAACGAGGGAAATATTTGAGGATAATATCTTCGACTAGATACGATTTGTGATCTTTTGACGTATTGTTGAAAGAAATCCGTTCGGTGAGAGCTGAGAAAAAGTAGTAACAGACACAAAAAAAAAAAATACATCATAGTAAAACTAACACCTTCTCAGCTTCGCATCGAAGCTAAAAATTGTGTATAACGATGAAATCAAACCCAGGGAGGATACAAACGTACGGTCGACGGCCGGGCTAATGATGCGGCGTCAACACGATTTCCCGGATGACGGCGCGGGTGACTCGGGCCAGGCGTGCGGTCTGTTTGCGACCGCGACAGCAGCCGCCGCCGCTGCCGCCGATCGTCTCGAAAACGAATGCGATCGCGTCGGACAAGTCAAGAGACCGGATACAAAATTGACATTTATTAAATATCTACCATTATTATTATATATGGATATATTAATTATTAATTATTGTCGCCGCGTTATTTAGATTAGATTTTATATACATATATATATATTAGTAATGGGAAATATTGAATAGTAACTATCGAACTATTCGATAGTAATTCAAAAAATAAACAATTCGGTTGTATCAACACAATTCGAATAGTTATTCGGTAGTTAAAAATATTCGAAAATTCTCATCACATATATATATATATATTGATTGTACATACGCGTACGTTTTATCGAGTTCTGCGGCGAATGTGCAGATACCGCGCTGTTACGTGGCCGGCGAATATGTAAAGGGTAGCTCTTTTAATTTCCATAACGAAATTCGCCGGACGCTCACCCGCCGCATTGTTTTCGTCGATCGCAATCGACGTTTTTATTATTTTTACGTCCACCCGCCCGAACGATTGTCGTTTTATCGGCACCAGATCATGGTCTCCATGGGCCCGTGCTTATTGTTTATCGTGGCAGTCTTTTCCCAGATAGTTTCGCAAACCCGAATAAACAACCCGATTCGGTCGTGGTGGCAGGGCGGTCAATTCGATACGCGGCCCGGCGAGTCGCGCGCAGTAGAGGACTTCGAGGCCAACGCGCGAATAAACGCGTACAAATATAATAAAATAAAAAAATACAAATAACAAAACCCAGCACAGTGAGGTCGCGGCAAGTGGCAAGGCAGTGATTAAAATCACTATCATAAAAAACGATACAAACCTGTAGATAGTGTTTAATTTGGTGGATTATTTCAAAAACTACATGATCTCCTATTTCCTTATTTATATCCTGATTACAAGTTTTATGATTTATAAGTGTAATAAATGAATAAATATATATATATCTATAATATATAAAGGAAAATGGTTTTATTTAAAAAAAAAGTATGTC
Organism: Daktulosphaira vitifoliae; assembly: GCF_025091365.1. NCBI lineage: Eukaryota > Metazoa > Arthropoda > Insecta > Hemiptera > Phylloxeridae > Daktulosphaira > Daktulosphaira vitifoliae. Next base: position 9,743,106 of record NW_026099573.1, on the reverse strand, counting down.
GAATGAAAGAGGTATATAAATAGTATTTATCATAATAAAATTGTATTGTAATATTTATCAAAAAGTTATAGCATTATAAAATTAAAAATATAAAAAATAATTTCTTACAAAAATTGTATTTTTTTTTATCAACTTTGATGTTAGTTTTCCCCATGAAAACAAACTAAGTCTAAAATTTTTCTTTTTCATAATAAAGTATATCACATAAATTTTAATTTAAGGTAAATAAAAGTAACAGTATTTCCAGAACATTTTCAAAAGTCAAGTTGAAAAAGTTAATTTTTGTGAAAAAGTTGTCATTTTGGGCTGGTTCAAGGTTAGATTTATAAAAAAATATATCAAATGATAGATAAAGACATCATAGTCTATAAAAAAAAATTATATTGATTTGGTAATTTTTGAAAAAGTTTTGGCAGTTTTAAGAAAGAAAAATTGAAAAAAAATGTCGAACATTAGCGATTTTTTAATTTATAATTTTTTTGGAAGTTTTTTTTATTTTGACATTACCCTCAATTCTTGAGAGTAATGTCTTCGACTAGATACGATTTGTATGACGTATCATTGAAAAAAATTGTTCATTGAGAGCCAAGAAATGTGGTAACATACACAAAAAAAAAAAAATTTAATTAAAATGAATATCTTCTGAGTTTCGCATCGAAGTTAATAAAATAATAATAATTGTAGTAGCAGCAATAACGACAATGATAATGATAACAATAATTAAGCGACACGGTCTAATAATTTTGCGAAATTTCAAAATTCATAATTGACGATATACGTATATGTGTGTGTGTGTGTGTATGTAATAGTATCAACGAAACGGCAACAAAAACGTATCGTAATAGTCTGAATCGATAATAAAAATGGGGAAAATCTCGAACAGATCACGAAACGCATTGTGATAGACGGGTCTGTGTCGACGAGGCACCGCGCAGCCCCCAGGCGTGTTCAATAACCCGTTTTTGGCGGCGGGGAGGTATTGGATTTGGATCTTAGTTTCGATGCGAAGCTGAGAAGGTATTGGTTTTACTATCATGGAAAAAAAAAAGTTTCGGACTTTATTTTCTCTTCACGGTGAAAATGGCTACCATATGCTATTTTTGTGTGAAAATTCTCGATTTCATATTTTACATTTTTAACTATATAATGCTATAACATTTTGAAAAATGTATGGATCAATACAACTTTTTCATGCAAAGTATTATTTATATACATCTTTCATTCGACATACTTCATCTTAATCAGGATATAAATAAGGGAATAGCAGATCATGTAGCTTTTGGTAGAAGAGTGCGATACGCGCGTACGATTTTCCCCGATTCAATCGATTTCTGTGCGCGATCGCGACTATATCGGTCACGAGATGACCAAACGTAATATAACCAAACAATACATAAATATATAGATGCATATACACATAAAAATAATAAACGCGATATGCAAATAAGAAAAGTCAGTTATTAAACTGACGAGCCGACCTCGAACGGTTTTGGGATTAAAGGCGAGGAAGAAGAAGTAGTTAATATAAAAAACTAACAAGACCTTTCATCGTATACGACAACGATATCGCGTACGCAATTGACGACGAAAATCGAATAGGACACATTCAATGTGGTGGTGGCGGAGGTGGTGGAAATTCGCGTTGTACGGACGTAAATTGTCAAATTAAATATAATAAAATAAAATACAATACACATATTATTATTTTAAAGGTCGCAGTAGAAAATAAAAATGAAAATAATAGTGATTATACTATTACAGCATACGATAACGACGAGCGTCAATTCTAAAAATAAATTACCCAATATAGTAGTATACGAATATTTTACTGTTTAGACGACTCTGCTGGTCGTCCAAAACCTTTACATAAAATCGCTGCTGAAACGCACACGATTCGAATCCTCGTTTATATTATACGTTTAAAAATATTGTTCGGACGACGATGTCGGTCGTCCAAACACTGCTCGTGTGTGAATGCAACCCGTAAGGAAACAACTTGTTCGCAGACGACGAATGTATTGTAAATATTTTACTATTTAAAAATTTGTATTTTTAATAAAAAATGTAGAAATAACAATATACAATTAATTTTTTTCTATTAATTATTTTTAGTAGGAGGTGCGATCTTCCCGTCGTCCAAGCGACTAGCCGTCACTAAATATGTTACAAACTGTTCATATTTATATAATTATAAATAAACTGTACATATTTATATAAAATTATACATATATGTACAGTGGTGGCTCGCGGGCGCTGCTGGTAATGATAACAATAATAATATAATAATAACAACAATGACGACTGCGATCGTAAGTGTGACTGCAGCGACCGACAACAGCGACGGCGCAGTAACCGTTTTACTAAATTAGAAAATTTACCTTTCCGCAATAAAAACGCAGTGATCGAGCGACGCGCACAACGTTAATTCAATCAATTGATAATATTATCGATATTGCATATGTGATGTTTCAATTGATCTTAGCAGGCGGCGCGCGATCGTCCCTCCGACCATTGTATACAGCTTGTAATATATTACATTGTTTTACAGTATAAATATATACAGTTATTATATTTAATATGAAGATATTATATATTTGCCACTACACTACTCGTAGATTTTTCAACGGCTGACGTTATAATCCGTCGAAGCGACTTTCGTCTGTCGGTCATTGAAAAAAGTCGCATCCGGTTAGGTCTACCGATATATATATATATATAGGAGCTTCTAATACATATAATATAAATAGATATATGTGTTTAGAGCGACGTACGACACCTTCTATCTACCAACCGGCTTGCACCGACGAGCCTCGATCCGCCGTCGAACCGTTCGCGTCATCATGTACCGTCGACCGCGCCGCTCCCGTCCGTTCGACAACGCACGTTTCTACCGTCATTGCCGTAATAGTAGTCGTCGTCGTTATCAACATCATAACGGTCGTCGTCTTCGCCGACGCCACCGCCACCGTGCTGTTGTAGATGACTGTGTTATCATCATCGCGTCCGTTTGACCGGCGGCGGTGATAGTGGCCCGCAACGGTGATAACGGGAGGCGAGTCCCACCACTATGCGTTCGGGCGCCCCAACCGGTCGTTTCATTTGTCGGTTTGTATCGGCGCGCGCGCCCTTTTCCCAAACTTTTATCACTCTTTATCTCCACCACACACGTGCGCTCAAAGCCAGTTTTTGTCACGTTTTCTCGTCCGATTTTCGCCGCTCCCGTTGCTCCTTATTATTGTTACTACCCGCACTCGTTCTTCCCTATCTACTATTACCGTTACCGCTGCTACGTCTTCTTATACCCTCACTCTGTGTTCTTCTTCTGTCACCCGGTCGACTTTTTCCGCTACCGGTGTACTTTTTTCGTTACGTCCGCTCGCCGTACTCTATCGTTCGTCTCGCACCGCGTTACCGTTTCCGTTTCAGACGGAAATTCAATGCCGACGACGGTGCAGTCGTCGTAACTGTAACCGAAGCCGTAGCCGTTATGTTGTACGCGGAAGACGATCGTCTCGTCGACGAGTAAGTGATATGTCTATTTAAATAAAAATCTTCATCCTCGCCTTAATCCCAACTACTTGGGGCCGGTCAATTTAAACAAAAATAAATAAATACAAATGTTCTTTTTTGTCATATACGTACGCGCACGCCAAACCGTCGCCGACCGCCCCGACCCGGTGGTCACGCTCGCGGTTCGGCGTCGTAGGGTGTCGGTCGCGCGCGCTACTCCTCTCGAGCGCGGTCACCGGCCGGTCGCCATAGCAGGTCGTCGGGCGTTCAAACGCGAACGGCGACAAGGAATAACGGAGAAAAAAATAATTGTCGTTATAAATCGTAATAATTACAATAATAATAATAGTCATGGCGACCGTCTTGTTTACCCCGCCATTTAGATTGGCGTTAACGGTACAGGGCCAGTCTTATAATGGATTTATTATTGTATAGTATTCTTGTTTACATTTTTTTTATCTACCCAATCGTATATTTACTTTAATGCCTATATATATATATATAGATAGAGAGTTATTTTAGTTTGGGACAAAACTATTGTTCTTTTATCGTTCGTAAACGCGTCCAGTTATTTCTTCTTCTTTAAAAAAAACTGAATTTGTTTGCAAAAAAAATAACGAAAACCCTTTTTTAAAAAAAACCGTTCGCATAAAATGTCGTTTTACTCTAACGTTAGGGACACAAACGCGTCAAGGAGGTAATCAACGATCGCTATTAGCGGGGACACTGAAAAATGCATATGGTGCGAGTCGCCCGACCGGTTCGCTCAGTTTCGACGGCGATACCGGCAACGTTTTTATGCGGCTTTTTTTTTTCAAAAAGGTGTTTTGTGAAAAACGTTTTTTCTACTCCCGTGGAACGTGTGGCTTAACGGAGGGAAATAAAAAAAAATTAATTTCAAACTCGCTAGAACCGTTGTTGTCACGCGTAACGACGCCCGCGCCGGTCCATTTTCCACTTTGGAAATTTCAAGACCTCACAAAAAATAATTGATTTTTGTTTGGAACGCTTCGAGAAAATAAACGCGTCCAGCGACCGGTAAGAGCTTTGGATGAAGAGGGGGGGGAGTGTTCTCGTTTGAAAATTGTACCGTCGCGACTCTTTTCGGTCCACACCATATATATTACCACTCCGTATGCGTTACTATATATAGTATTATATACAGAGTGAAACAGATCTAACTGACAACTGTTATAACTTATGATCTACATAACATTTTATACATTTTTTTTTTTAAATCAATATTTACAATATAGAAACATGAAAATTATTAACATTGGAATAAGCATTTGTAATTATCATGAAAAAACAAGTAGTAGTATATCAAGATTATTAAAACAAATTATAGAAACACAATAATGTTTCTAATTATTGTAATAAAGATAAGAAATAATCATTTCTGTAAAAAGCATGTTAAAAGTTATTATAATCCATGGAAAAGACATCGCGTACTGTTACCAGTAAATAACGTAATTTAACAGTTTACTTCCTTACTTTACTTAACATGGACTAATACTTGATACCATAGGAAATTTGTAAAAGAATCAAAGTTTAACAAACTTCAAAATGCTGTATAAACGTAAATACTTAATTAAAATAAGAATTTTTGCTGTTAAAAGTTTTCTTTAAAATGGCCATTTTAATATTAAAAAAAATTTTAATAAAAAAATTAATTTTAAAAATATTTTTTGTAATTGCGAAAAATAACATAAAACATATTTTAAACATAGTTCTATTTTGTTGAATAAAAAGTTGATAAAAAAATAGTATAACACGATATGTAGATCATAAGTTATATGAGTTGTCAGTTAGATCTGTTCCACTCTGTATCTATCTATCTATCTATTTATATATATAAATAAACGGGTGTTTTTGTGAAAATTGGACAATTTTATTTTATATATATATATTTACACAACTCACGCGCGTATAAGAAAGGGGAAAAAAACAAAGAACGCTCCCCTGAGCGGCAGCGTTGCTTTCGTTTTCGCGCGTCTCGACCGTTCTCACCGATTTTCTCGTTTCAGAATCGACCGGTTCCTGGGGGACTACTACTCCGACGACGCGCCGCCGACCAACACTCCAGTGGATAACGTAAGTCACACATTATACATTTATTATATACATAATATCGTGTATATATAATTATAATTATATATACATACATATATATGTATTTATATGTATGTTTAATAATATACTTGTAATATATATGTGTGTTGAGTGAGTAAGGAAACTTTTTAAGAGGACGTTCTAGTAAAGACGAAGTGCATACAACGCTCCAGAGATGGCGTTGTGTTCCATATCGGCGGCAAGGTCACACCTTCAGCTCTTACTACCATACTCTAGCAACCACCCCTCCTGTGAATCGTTGTAAACTGGTACAGAGTTGTTGCAACCATAATAAAATGTGTAAAGAGTGTGCCCTATCATAGTTTGCGTTTTTTTCGTATTATGCACATAGTAACGTCTTATGTTTCTATGGGTCCGTATACAATCTGCAAAACACTATTGCTGTTGAATGGACTTTAAAAACACGCTGTTTTCGAATTGATAATTCTGTTATAATATCAATAATAGATATCATTTTTAAGTAATAATTATATTAATTACTTTATGAAAATGCATAGTAAAATTATTTATAGTAAGCTTAATCGTGGATTTTGTTTGTTACCACTTTTTCTCAGCTCTCACCGAACCGATATCTTTTAACGATACGTCAAAAGATCACAAATCGTGATAGTCGAAGACATTATCCTCAAAAATTGAAAAAATTTCTTAATCATTCTATAATATTCCAAATTTTTGGGTACCATATTACTGTATAAATCATTTCTAAAAATTTGATTTTTGATGTCACTTGAATTTTTACAATTATAATCAAATTTTATAATACGATCAATTGAGTAAATTTTTTTAAACAACTTTTTGATTGGTTTTTTAGTTAAATTGAATCATTGAAATTAATTTAGTTCTGTATTTTTTAATTGTAAAATCTAGCTATCAAACCTTTTAACTGAGACCCCAAACTTTTCTCTTGTATTTGTTTTTCGATGATATTTAAATACAGAAATAATCCAATAAGTCATTAAGATAATCAATAATATTTTAACAATTTGAAACATTTTCAAAAGTTATTTTTTCAAAATAAAAAAATCCCTCTTAAGGATCAGGTTTTCAAAAAAAAAAATACTCCAAATGAAAAAAAAATATCCAAGGTATTTGTACGAGTGTTAAAAAAAACATAGTAAAATGAATTTCTACTTAAGTTAAAAAATATTGAATATATTAAAAATGAGCACAGGAACAGAGATGAATCGCGAAGCGAAAAACTTTTTAGCGGAGATCCTATCTAATATTTCCCGGCCAATGAAAAAATGTGCCTTGTAGGGATCTGATTGAATTACAGCGACCGCTATTACATCAATATATATTGTACTTACTTTGAATTTTTGTTATATCTTTTTAGAACTAATTGACGGGTAATTTTATTTTATTAGAAAATAATTTTTGTATTACTTTTATTACCTATTTAAAAAAACAAGTACAACACCACATTTTAATGATAATCATAGCCAAAATGCTTGAAAATATTTCGTACAACACGCGACAAGCAATGCTACAGTAAATATGTCAAAATTAGTTTTGCTTAACTCACTTTAAGCACATAAAGCAGGGGTCTTCAACTTTTTTATGCAGTGGGCCACATATTATTTTTTAATAATCTTGCGTGCCGCAATTGTAGTAAAAACATATATTTTACACATGAATTCAGTTTTATAATTACAATTTTTATGATTACATTTTAAATTATTATTATTATTATTATTAAAACATATATAGATAAACATTTTTTTTAATTACAAATTTTTTATTTTATTTTTAGTGTGATAACTGACATTGTTTTTCACTAACTAATTTGTTTATATTTGGTTGGATCTGAGACGATGCAATTCTGAGTGAATTTTCCAAGTGAATGTCAGTTAACCGAGCTCTTGTTTTAGATTTCACAATTTTCATTNGCTCTTGTTTTATATTTCACAATTTTCATTCGTGAAAAAATATGTTCACAAGTGTATGTACTGCCAAAAAGAGACATCATTCTTAATGCGTTGTTTCGAAGATTAGGATATGTCTCTGTGTCAATATATTTCGAATAAAAAATTGAAAGTTCAACATTATTGTACTTTTCTTTTAATATTTTATTGTTTTGTAAATCAATGATCTCCATTTGCATATTTTCTGGAACAACTTCAACTGATAATTAAAATGGAATTGAAAACAAATTAAACAATTTTTCATTAGCTTTGAAATCTAAGAACCTCGAATCAAACTGTAGTTTTAAATCAGAAATTCCTTTTGCGTATTTTTTCGTTGAAGTAAAATTGTATTTTGACAAACATGGAAAGTGAGTTGTGTTATTTTTTTTTTTAGCTGGATTTTCCACAGCAGAAGTTTATTTTCGAAAGATTTAATATGATCGAATAAATTATAAATTAATTGGTTTTGACGTTGTAAGCGTAAATTTAACTCATTCAAGTGCAATGTAAATATGTGAGATCATGCAAAATCATTTTTCTATTCTGAATCATTGAGTTGTTCAAATATTTTTCCTTTACTTGCAGCAAATTCAAAAATTTCTTTTCTTAAAACAAAAACCCTTTTCAAGACTTTCCCTCTACTGAGCCAACTAACATCTGTAAAATAGATTAAATCACCTTGTTAAGCGTCTATTCCACTTAGAAAGTTTTTAAATTCTCTATGATTCAATGCTCTTGATCTGACAAAATTTACTATTTTTACAACATCTTTCATAATAGTTTGAAAACCAACAGATTTCGCACATAAATTTTCTTGGTGGATAATGCAGAGATATTGCATCAGTTGTAATGCACCACATACCCCAATTTCTTTTTTAATGAGCGCTATGAGCCCTTCATTTTTTCCAACCTTTGATGGGGCTCTATCTGTTATAACTCCAGAAAGGTTATTTGATGTCAAAACGGTTAAGTGTCGATTTTAATGCATTAAAAATATCTCAACTTTTTGTTGTGCCTTTCATTGGATAAAGCGCGGCTAATTCTTCAGTGGTATTAAAATTATAATCGATACCCCGAACGAAAATTGCTAATTGAGCTGTATCTGACAAATCTGTACTTTTGTCAAGGGCCAGGGAATAAAAAATAAATTTAGAAATTCGTTCTTTTAGGGTACTCTTAATATCAGTTCCTAGTTCTTCTATACGCCCTGCTATAGTTACACATGATAAACTCAATTTGGAAAAAAGTTGTTTTTATGCTGGACATAAAATTTCAGAGGCCGCTTCCACTCTTTTATAAATTCACCATCAGTAAACGGCTTCGATTTAGCGGCAATTTTTTGTGCTATTATATAACTAGCTTTGACACTGGCTTCTGAGTCTTTATGACCTGTTTTTAAACTTAAAGACTCACCTTGTATATTTTTCATTAACAATGCAAGTTTGTCAATTCGAAGTTGTCCTTCTATCATATCATGTTTTGCTTTATGTCATAATGCATAGTTGGGGATACATTTATGATTTTTTTTTAATCAAATCAAATGTCTTGGCATAACAATATCTTTTTTCACTAGTAATAGGATAATTTGTTACCATAACTATTAGATCAATTTCAAATTTGAAATTCAAATAGAAAATTTTATGAGAATAAAAAAATAGTATTGTAAAGATTAATATGCAGTCTGGACATTGTATAATTACTATTTACTGTAAATTTAAAAGAAAAGCTCAATACTTTTTATTTTATTGGGGGATTTTTTTTTCAATTTTTGAGGTTAATGTCTTCGACTAGATACGATTTGTAATTTTTTGATATATCGTTGAAATAAACTGGTTCTGTGAGATCTGAGAAAAAGTGGTAATAGAAACAAAAAAAAAAAACATATCATTGTAATACCAATACCTTCTCAGTTTCACATCGAAGCTAAAATTCTGATAAGTAATAACAATTGAAACATTGAGTGTCGGCTTAATAACATTGGTTCCACGTATTAGCTAAATTATTTAAAGAAATATGGATAACGTTCTCGGCGTCATATCGAGCCATACCGCACGCCGCACCATTATCTGTTAATATTTTTAAAATATAACCGATAAGGGCAACACAAGTCGACAAAATAGATCAACAAAAGCGGTCTAAAAAATATCTTACAAAAATACATATTACTCACTCTATATTACATTTAGAGTTTTAACACCTATTACAAAATCGAATGAAGACAATATTTCGAAGACAATTTCATATCCATTTTGGGATTAACCTAATATTAAGCTTGATAATTGAATTTTGAAAATATAATTTTTATTAAACTTCAATCAGTTTAACTCTTTACTAATACAATATATCAAAAAACGAATTAGAAATTATCTCCAAATTATTGTTCTCTTTCGTTTATATAATAGGTGTTATTGCTCTAAGTGCAGTATTTAGTGTGTAAAATACAATTTTGGAAGACATGTTTTTATGCTCTAAAATTGGCCGTAAAACGTGTCCTCGTTAAAACGACGACGACGATGGAAACCTGTTTCCTTACTCGCTCAACAACTCACCTATGTGTTGTATTATTTAATACAATAATAATGTATTATTGTACTTATTTAATTGAATATTGATTTTTTCGTGTTGACTTTTCAGAACAAGGCCGACACGTTGTCCGTTCTCGAGTCGACAAACACCTGTGCCACCGCTGCTGCTCCTGCAACTACCACCACCGTCGTTTCGGACGATGTGCAGTTTGTCGGGTAAACTACACGTTACTGTCGCTACTACTACTACTTCTAATACTACTAGTAGTAGTACTTCTGTCTACTATATTACGAGTAGTAGTAGTAGTAGTAGTAGTACTTCTGTCTACTGTACTACTGCTACTGTTAATCTCAGTGTGCGTGTGTTTCAGCGAGAACAGCGCCACGTTCGAGATCCTCGACGACAACGAGCACTACGGCGTGTACGAGCACGACCCGCACCGGTGCAACTGGAATGTCTTCTACAAGCCGCTGTCGAACGTGAGTAACAGCAGTAGCCGTCCTACTCCGCGGGTGTTGCGCGATGTCGTTTTTGAAAAAAAAAAAAAGATAAATATTTTTCCCGTTTTATATTTAAAACTTTTCTCTTTGTTGTTAAATGGTCTATAGATATATATTTATTATACTATTGCTATTGTTATGAATAAATTATATATACTTATACTTACACAAATATGTATGTACATATATATATATATATATATATATGTATATTAGTTTTCATTCAAACGCGCCCGCGACCCCATTCTGCCAGGTCGAATCGTTTCATTCACATGTTCAACGGTTGTCCGCTCTCACACGTCTTATTAGGATATGTTCCGTTATATCTAATGGAGGATTCATTAATTACCAACCGAGTCGTCGAGTTTACGGAAAAAAAAGTAAACTCTTTAGTTAAATGTGAAACACGTGGAAAATAATCGGTTCCATTTCTCTCCAACAATTTGTCGCGGACATAGGAATTTTTTTTTTTTTTGCGATGGGGTTTGACTCGCATTAAACATTCGACTCGTGACTTTTTTTCGTTATAATTTTTTTTTTCTATTTCATACAATAGTGTTATGCCCGCAATGCGTTTCGTATACGGACCGATAGACTGACAGACGGACAGTTAGATAGACGTGTATAGTAGACTTTCCGATAGCAGGTCGTGATGGTATTCGATATGGCACGTGATGAAAACGCGCGCTCGACTCAATCTCCATGCGCCACGTTAATGTTTATTTATGTTTTTCTTTTTTTTTTCCAGGATCAACACGCCGCCGTGATAAAACAAGAGCCCGGTAAAGTATCGCACTTTAGCGGTAGTGATTATAGTAGTAGTAGTAGTAGTAGTGAAGCGCAGCGCATGCGCCTTACTACTACCATTACCACTACTACCACCATCACCGCTATTACCACTAATACTACCATTAAAACTAAAAAGTCGCCGCGTTCTCACGCATTTGTTTTTTGACCGTTTGCAGGACTCCGGCCGGACATCAAGACGGAATGGGACGACGGAGACCCCATAGAAAGCTTCTCGTTCGCCCGCGAATACGAGGTAACGGTTATGTCATTTTTGTCGTTAGGCCCGTTTCACACTAGCGCGTATGAAACGCGCGTTTTCTTACGCGTCGTTTATAGATACGTTGTTACTATGTAGCATTTCACAGCACCGCGTATGATACGCGCGCGGATTTCAAGTCGCGCGTTTTTCATAATCCGTACGCGAGGCTCATCGGTCCCGCGTATGATACGCGCGCTGACCAAACATTGATATGAATGAACATGTTCACACTGACGCGTACAACGTACGCGTCTTGTATTTTTTCGTCATTTTGTCATGACTTCTATCCCTAGCAAGTTCTCGAAAAATGACTCTCATTATAGACACTGAAATTTTAATAAATGAAGTTCAATTAAGGCTAAATTTATGGAATTCGAGGGATGAAAGATATAAGGACAGGGATATTAGAGCAGCAACCTTTAGAGAAGTAGCACAATGTGTTGTAGCGGGGTTCGATGCTATGAACAGCAACGATCAAAAAGATGCAAGTGAGTATTTATGCATGTATATTGTATACAGGCATTGTCTCCTCCGGGGGCTGTNTACAGGCATTGTCTCCTGCGGGGGCTGTCGATCACTCATCTCATTAAAATGTTTCTAATAAAATAAAATTGTATGTGCACATACAGGTAGGTCAAAACAAACGATTATCTTAACGCATAAGGTTAGAGGAAGTAAAATGGGAGAATAATTGGAATATATCATTCTTTTTTATTACTATTTGTTTTTAAGAGTGTTCTGGAACATTTAATAATAAATTAAATTCGTTTACGTGTAAAAAATAACTCGCTTACACTCAAATTCATTTTGTTGTCAAATGAACACGTTATAATAACGTTCATTAAAAAAATTAATACATTCATAAAAGTTGTTTTTGTTTATGAATAGTTTATCTACAGTCTGTATAATTATCCATTAATATAAACGATTCAATTCAAAAAAATTCATATCTCTACAAAAAAGATTTAAGTCATANCAAATGCATATCTCTACAAAAAAGATTTAAGTCATACCTTCAGTGGCGTAATTGAAGTTTGTTTTAAGAGGGCATATAAATAAGAAAAATGTTCACTACCTAAACCCTTCCAAAAAAATTGTATCTTCATTAAATATTTTTGTTCTAAAGAAATCATACGCCTAAATCTCTTTTAATTATGCTCCTGGATACCTTAGAATGAAATATGACATATTCATTTCTAAGAAGACTGTACACGTTTTTTTATTTAAATTCATTATAAATTAAAGAAAATTATAAAGCTACAAAGCAATTATACTACAATTAAATCGCTCATGAGATTCTAAGTAATTTTTAACAAGTTGAAAAATTAAAAAATTTTTTAAAAATTTCAACGTTCCTCATAAATAGGAGAAATTTCCAAAAAATTACGATTTTTAAAATCAGTAAAATTCGAAATTTTTTAAACTTTTTTACTTTTATCAACTTTTTTAAAAATGGATGAATAAAAACCATTTTGTTTAATAAACATCTTAGATATTTTCTTTTTATTAAGTATATTTTTTGACCCTTTACCTGCCCACAGGGAGAAATTCAAAATAACAATTTTGTATTAAAAGTTAACTTTTTCAACCTTACCTTTGAAAATGTTCCGGAAATACTCCAAGCTTCAAACATATGTTAAGTTATAGCTTACAATGCACATTAGAAGTTAAATTTAAAAAAATTGTCCCGACACCTTATCTAATCACCTTAAAAAATTACAATACAAAATATTGAATATCAATGTCATACTACTTTAATTTCTATAATATTTGTTTATTCACGTATTATACTTATAAATCATAAAACTAGTCATCAGGATATTATTAAGGAATTAGGAGCCAATGTTGCTTTGGTATAACCCAACAATTCCTTCTAAAAATTAAACTCAATCTACAGATATGCATCGATACGATTTTTATGATAGTGATTTTAATTGCTGTCAGATATAATCTATACTTGTATCAACTATGTGAAGTTCTAACTGTGCGGGTTTTTTTTTGTTTTTTGAATAATAAATATATATATTTTAAAATTACCATTATCATGGTTCAGTGGACAAAGTACAGCAAAGGTGGAAAAGTGCCAGGGACGCAAAAATGCGGTCAATTGCAAACAAAAGAAAACTAAAATCTGGGAGTGGAGCGAAAAAGCAAAAGGAATACGTGTATGATCGTCAATTACAGTTTCTAGAATCGCAAGCTGAACTAAATGTGTTGAGTATATTTTGAAATTTATTTATTTTTACAATTTAAAGTTTAATTGATAATGAGTCAATTGATAATATATTTTATTTTTTTTGAGCAACGGTTGCACACGTATTAGATAAGTTCACGTGAAACGTCCATATTAACACCCTAAACGCGGAAAAAATGTATTTAGAACAACTGTTAATATATAATGATATTTAACATGAATAATATTTTTGTAGCACTGAATCAAACATGGATAACTCATCTTCTGATCACGATATCAGTACATCAGTGTTCGAAGATCAGACAATAGAAGTTGAGCAGGCAGCAGAAGAAGTTCCCTGGAAAAGAAAAAAAGACAATAAAGGAATTAAACAGGGAAAAAGAACATGGAATGATACTGATTTCGAAGAAAAGTTTTTATCAGTACTCGAGCAGAGTTCGAAAGAAGATGAAGATCGTTCTTTTATGGAATCTCTATTGCCAACGTTGCGGTTATTTAATAATGACCAAAAACTATTATTTAGAAGTCAAGTCTTAAGCCTTATGATGACAATAAAAAATACAAGTAATGTAAGAGCTCCATACAAAGAACCTTACGACTTTTTTTCTCAACAATATCCAGTTAACTATGGTCCATGGAATCATAACACGTCATCTATTCTCACTACGTCTTCTTCTACTCCTCCTGAAGTAAATAGCTATCAAAGTTACCAGTCGTTAGGAACTCCAGCAGAAGGAGGCCAATAGCCACCTCAATCAAGCCACCAATCAACAAATGAAATAAATTAAACACAATTGTGTTTAAAAAAATTATTGTTTTTATTTATCAAATTTTTTATTTGATTTTTAACTTATAAGTTAAATGCTGAATAAATAAAACAGGGCATTAATCAGTGAAAAGTTATTTTCGTTATTCTTGTTATTTTTTATAATTTTTATTTTTTTAGTTATTTTGTTCGTTTCCAGTGTTAAACATATGAAAAATGGAAGGTTCCCCAACAATCAATAGCATAAAAATATATAAAATATTACTTTTAAAATTTTTTATTTGTATGTTTATACTAAGAACAATTTTAATAAATGTTAATTATACAAAAATGTTATTTTTTAGTAAAAATAATTCTTGTGGCAAAAACTTTTTACCAAAAGAATAAAAATCAAAGACCATTACTAGTAGTACTAAGAAGACATTTAACATAAACTTATTGAGCACATTACTTATATTGAATTAATGAATCATTCTATCTTGCCATTCTACTTTACCAGCTTCGCTTATAAAGTAATTGGCAAACTGGTCCCTTAATATATTACCTGATCTATTATAAACATCAATTGAGTCATTAAGACTTTCAAAACCATTAATACTTAATGTGTCTTCAAATCTAAATCCATCTCTGTTCCTGACAAAATTATGCAATATACAACAGGCTTTAACAATTTTTATAGAAAGTTCTACGCTTGTGTTCATCGATCTATGGAAAATTCGCCATTTGTTAGAAAGTATTCCAAAAGTTGATTCTATATATCTTCTTGCTCGAGACAAGCGATAGTTGAATACTTTTTTTTTGTAATTCAAATTGCTTCGTGCATATGGTCTAAGTATGCTTTGAGATACACCAAAAGCCTCATCAGCAACTATTACAAACGGTAATGGATTTGATTGGCAAGGTAAGGGTTTCGGTGGTGGTACAAAAAGTTCTTGATCTTCTAGTTTTTTGTAAAATTTTGTTTTTTTAAAGACTGTTGAATCACAAAACTTTCATTGAGCTCCTACATCAATAAAAGTAAAACAATAATTTGCATCACAAATAGCCATAAAAACTATTGAATAGTAATGTTTGTAATTATAAAAATCTGATCCACTCTGGATTGGTTTGATTAAGCGAATATGTTTTCCGTCCAAAGCGCCGATGCAATTTACAAAGTTAGCATCGTTTTCAAAACCCAAAGCAATTTCTTTCCACTTTTGCTGATCCGGCAAAGCCATAATTTCAGATTTAAGTCCCCATAATTCGCTGCATACATCTTCTACTATTTTACTAATAGTAGATATTCCCATTCTATAGGAGTAATGAAGGTCTGTGAATGAATTACCCGATGCTAAGTATCTATAAATACGAACTAATTAAAATATTACGTCAGTATTTATTCAAAAAAAGTTAGTATGATTTTTGAGTAATTACAAATACCGTTAAGTGGGTAAGATATCGTGTGTTAATAATAAAAATCTCAAAATATGAATTTTCAATTTAATTAATTTTTTTTTTAAGTATAANGAATATGAATTTTAAATTTAATTAATTTTATTTTAAGTATAAAAAAGTACAAAAAATTACTTTTATTAAACCCTTAATATTTTCCTATAGAAAAAACATCTATTCCCGTCATTAGATTGATAATTATTATGTAGTTATTATAAAATTAGCCCCTTAAATAATTTATTTTAAGTAATATTTATTACTTACCTTAATGTTATGCACAGCCTTTCTGTCGGTGAAATAGGTACGCGAAAGTTACTATTTACGGTTAGCCCCTTTTCTAACTTTGAAAGTAGTTCATCAAACGATTTTATCGACATTCTGAAATAATTAAAGAATTTCTCCTCGTGGTCTCTTAATTCAGAAAAAAGGGTTGCAAAAGCGCCTCTAAGAGGTCTTTGAAGCAGCATCGGGTGAACCCAAAATCGCCTATTTTTTTTTATTTTTGAAGTATTCTTTTTTAAAATGTGCCTGTAGGCCGCAAAAGCCAACATGCATCTTGTCTGTTGGACATTCATTTTGAAAATAAATAGAAAACGCTATAGCAAAAACGCGGTAAAGTGTGAAATAAAAAAAAAAAACGCCGCGCGTTTTAAAGCGCGGCGTATGAGAATATCGTATACGCGCGTACCATACGCGCTAGTGTGAAACGGGCCTTATAGTAGTCGTTGTTGTTACTATTTTATTTTTGTCACTATTTTTCAGAACATAGAAAAACCGCACTGGTCCCGGTGCTGGCAGACGCTCCCAGGCGCCCGGCGAAACGCCGACGCCTCCGTCTACGACGGAAGGTTCTTCTCGGCGACAGCGCAATGCGGTGGACCGCCGAACGAAACGGCCGGACAAATGGTAATTGTCTGTATTGAAATATCGAAAAAAAAAACGTATTGGCAGTAGTAGTAGTAGTGGTATTGAGTAGTAATATGTTGTGACAGTAGTAATAGTAGTACAAAGTTTAGTAGTGTGCGTAGCCGAGAAGTCGAAGACGTATTTTAAAAATGTGTTTTATTTTTAATTTTTTTTTTAACGCTTTTTCCAGATGTTCGCCAATCGACCGCCGGCGGTCATGGTCAGCGATTCATTGAAAACGATACTGAAACCGTATTGCTCGGTGTCGTCCCCGTCCCCGTCGCAACAGAACGACGAAGACGATGACGATAACTACAATTACAACCTCGCCGCGTCACCGTCGACTGGCGTTGTCGGCGGCGGTTTCGCTGTACACCAATCCGCCGACGATAGACCGGAAACGTCCGTTCCTCGCCCTTGGATCGCCGCCACCGCCACTGCCACTAGAGGTATGCCGACGACACGCATTAATCTTCTTCACGTTTATTCTTCTTCTTCACACAGGTAGAAACGTGGTGGCCGCCGTCAATCGCGCGCCGACATCCAAACGGAACGACAACAACGGTGGTTCATCACTGGTCAACAACAACAAACGTGGAGGCGTTTCCGGCGGCAGATATTCCACAAAGGCCGTGCCGCCATCGCCGTTTGCAGGTCGCCCCCTTTTAAAACATACGCCCGCCGCCGCCGCCGACGGCAAACGTCGACAGACAGCAAACAACAACGACGACGATTCGGGGTGGTGGTGCCGCCGGCGGCGGCGGTGGCTACCCGCCGTCGCAGGTCCGGCCAAAATGTTCGGAAACGACCGCAACCGCAACAACAACAACCGCCAAAATCTCGACCGGAACAACCGCAATCGCAACCAGAACAACCGCCAGAACCGTAACCAGAACAACCGCAACCGCAATCGGAACAACCGCGACCTGAACGACCGGTACGATAACGATTACAACCACAACAATGCGCCCGCAGCAACCGCCGCTACGGCCGCCGTCCAAGCCGTTGTCGTCGATGCCGATGCTGTGGCCGCCGCCGCCCGGCCGAACCAAATGAGGCGTCTTACCTCCAGCACGGCCACCACAGCGGCCGCCGCCACCGGCACCGCCAACCGCCGACCATCGTCGTCGCCCTCCACGACCAAACGGAAGGACGGCCCGGCGGCGGAACGCGAGACGTTTGGCCGGAACAGGAACATCGCGAGCGCCATGATCAGAGATGTGAGTATCGTCGTCCGCGCGCGTTGTCGACGGGCATCGTTTATTTTACGCCGTCTTTTTTTGTTTCCAGTACCTGTCACCGGTGTCGCTAGTGGGCAGCACCGTCGAGTTCGAGTCCAGGAAGTTGGCCAACACGGGAGTTCGCGAACAGCTTGACCGGGCGTTCAGGATGCACGGCGCGGTGTCGGTGAGTGTCTTTTGTCGTCGTCATCGCCATTTTTTTTTTTTATACTATTATATATTTATATATTAATAATAATTTTTTGATGATTTTTTTGCGTCTAGAATTCCTGGTGGACTCCGGACGACATGCTGTACATAACGTTCGCCGCCAGAAACGTGGCCAGACAGATCCACTCGCTGTACCCGGTCAACGGCAGCAGTTCGTACTGACCGGGTGCGCCAATCTTGTCCGTCCATCCAGACCGTTGTACATTTCTCGTTGGTCGATCGATTATAATTAAAATTGTGTGATTGGCGTTATATAATTCAATTGGAATTGTTTTTTTCTTCTTGTTGTACAACATTTGTACAAAATCGTTGCTTAAAAGCGCGGCGGCCGCCCTGTCGTCGCACGTCAAAGAGAAACAAAAGTTTTGTTTATTTATTTATTTATTATTATAATTTTATTTTTTTCTATATAAAGGTGTGTATATATATATATATATATATAAATTACTCGTCTGGGTTTAAGTAAAAGGCGTTTGGGATATACGTGTATGGTTTTTTTTCCCATTAAAATTGTTAAAATTAAAATTTCGGGTTGGTATTTTTTTTTCTATTGGTTATAATAATTTCTTTGTTTTTGCATTTTTGTCCCCCCTCGTTAATTTGAAGCAAAGATAAGCGTTATAGTTAATATATACATAAGTTTATTGTATTTCAGTTAAACAGTTTCACGAGTTTTAATTGTTTACATGACGACGACCTTGTATCATTTATCAATCAATCAATATATATGTAATGTATAATATGTCTATGTAGTAGTATGCAATGTATAATATGTATACGTAATATATAATATTTATGTTGTATGTTTATTAAAACGTGTAGTTATTCTTAAAATGCTATAGTACCGTTCGTGTGTTTAATACAATTAGCGCAATGTTGTGTACGTGGGAGTGTTGTTGGGTTGGGTTGTAATTATTTAACGTTTAATATCAGAGTTGAATTTTCATACGTTTACGGCGAGCGAGCGCGTAACACGTCTCTGTTTTCCCTTTTATATCGATTTCGGACGACTTAGGAAGTCGAGTTTCGAAATCCATGTCGAGTCCGAGACCGACCGGGACTTCCTTCCGATCGGACTGGTTGGGTTTGGTTGGGTATGTGCGTAGAGTTCGACGTTTCGCGACCGCGCATACTCCCTCGACGAAAACGACCCGGAAAAGGACCGACGGAAATAAAAAACATAATAATTGAGTTAATATGTATTTTTACATTTCGACGTGTTTCGATTGGAAAAAGAAAAATGTAACGAGCAGAATTCGTATTACGCGCGGCGGGCCATATCGACGCAAACGATTATTAAACATTTTTAAGGTTTACCAAATGATTAATAAATATTTAACGTTTAGCATTTGTATAGGAATAACTATTTAAACGCACAGAGTTGCGTAGAAACGCCGTCTACTGAGACTACACCGGTTTGCTACGATTTATTGTGACAAGAAACAAGTTTTCCCCGTACGTCTTGTACCGTTAACGAGTGATCGATATGAGTTTTGTGATGACGTATCAATCTAAAAAAAATAAATAATAGATTATATAAAATAAATATGAAAAATATTAATATTTAAATATCGGAATATCTTATTCCGTATGAAATTTCGTTATTCGATGACACGGACCCAACCCAAACGCATTGAGCTATTCTCCAGTCCCGTACATCTAAGCAAGCTCGTAAACCAACCAACCTTCAACGACTGTATCAAGTACGGTGGAAGGTTGTGAGCCGTCATAATGGACACAAAGATTTTCAAGTCTATCAAACCTATATACGTCGGATTGTCTTCTACGACGTATTAAAACCACATTTTGGCAACGCAATATAATTGGCTTATATGTATACAAGTGAGTACAACTTTACAATATAAATATTTTTTACAACATTTATATATTTTTAATTTTTTCTTAGACTCCTTCATATACGTGCTCAGAGTCGGCGACTTCCACCAGGACTTAGCTGACAGCCCCGATTTACAGGTGCGTATCACTTTGATCGAAGTGCAGCAATCTCAAAGAAGGTGAGGCCACAGGTCTCGTCTGAAGACAAGCCGGGTGTCTTCTTTTCATCGGTGGGATAGCAAGGGTGATCTTTGTGCAGGCTAGATGCGTCCACGTGTAACAGTAAATCGGGTTTATTTTTATCCGCATATCAACTTGTGTTGCTCCAACGCTTGTTGACCTCAAAGATTATGCTTTTTAGGCTGGTCATCAAAGCTGGTGAAGCAACGTTTGCAAGTGTATATGCGGCCTTAGTGTTTAGTTTCTTGGCTGCGCATGAGTCTCGAAAAATCGGAAATGTAAACGTAATGTGATTTTTCAGAGTCGCCAATATACAACAGGTCAAAATGATTGTGTTATTCTTGGTTGCGACTCTTAGTTATATACCGACTACTTCAACTTGACGTCGTCTCGTTCAACGCCATATACATTGACAGACACGCTAGAGTTTCGTTACTCAAATATTTGAATTTAGGATACAGGTGTGGGGAACGTCAAACCCGTGAAATCATACCTGTGTTCCTCGTTAAAATATTTTTGATCAACGCGAGATTTATTACTCCCGCTAAAATGTCTTGCTAAAATGGATAATTTGAAACAAGATTGATCGATATTATGTGGGTTGATGATTGCTTTTCTCTGATTAATTTCTGATGGGATAGGGATAATGAGGGAATTAGGCGGTGGTCTCAGAACTCTCTATTTTACCCTACTTTGAATATTTCGATATTTTTCGAAACTTATATCAAAAATTGTTTTATATACATTTTTTTCATAGCTACCTGTTCTACGACTGTTTCACACCATCATTCTGTTAAACGTAGAACTAACAGCAGTAAGATAAAATCGAAAACGTTGCATATTCAATCCCGGACGCGAAAAATTTCATCGAGATTGATTCCGCGTTGGAACGGGGAGCCGTTTGGTATTATAGGAAAAACGTGGAAAATTTCGCGAGCCATCGAGATATTCTGCATGCTGTTAAATCCAAGCTGGTTGCCAAACTCTGTGAAATTGCAGTTGTTCGGCCGATAAAATATAATCTCAAATTGGAGGCCTCATACCATATATCGCTATCGGAAGCACCGCCCGAGTAACGGGCTTTCAAGACATAGGCTAGGGCGTTGTTGTTCGATACGGACATTGTGGATGCTGTTAATAATGATTTTGAGATTATTCTCGTTGAGGAAGACATGTACTCGGGCAGGAATAACGGATTCACGCTAGCGCATATCGACGGATTCATGCTCAGCGTATACAAGTATACACTCGTCGCCGGCTCATCATATATTCCTGACACACCCAAAATTTTCCATAGAAAGGCAATCATCAACCCTCAAAACATCCATCAGTCATGTTTCAAGTGGGCCATTTTAGCGAGACACGTTAGGGTTAATAATAATACGCGTGTTAATCAAAAATATTTTAATGAGGAAGACATGTATGATTTCGCCGGGTTGACGTTCCACCATAAGTGTGGTTTAAGTTGTATTACTCCAACGTACATTACGTTGGAGTAATACATACGTGATTCTTGTGTGTAGCCAAGTTATTGTCGGTACCTTTTGTGCATTATACGTTCTCGTCACCATTTCTAGCTCTTGCTACATGGTTCAATGGTGCACATAACTTATAATCATTTTAATGGATTAATCACCCTGTGATTCCCTGTCATTATAAAACTGCTATAACAGTCTATGCCACTGTGTGTCTTTCATGTATATACAAGTTGTGTTTTGCACATTCTGTTGTTCCTTGGCTCCCNGCCTCCTTTTGTATGTGCGCCATATATTATATTTTTGTGTTTTGCACATTCTGTTGTTCCTTGGCTCCCTCGAGCTTTCGTATCTGTGCATGACTTTTGGTTTCACCCTGTCCTTATCTGATGTATTTACTTATTGAGTGACTACCTTTGTAGTCTTCAACATTTTAACGCAAAGTATTCACACTGTCCACTTACTGTCATCATTCATCTATTGTACGTTACACAGTTAAGTCTTTATTTGTTTCTAATAACTATATTATATTTTATCTATTTTGTTCATAGCTGCATTGTCGGCCATTTTAGTATTAAGTGACCCTCAATCCACATATCTATGATATTTCATATTTATTGTTATTTTAATAAATAACCCTTGTTTTGTAATTCTTATAACTTCTTTTAGTGTAAGGACCATCTTTAATCTCATAGACAGTCCACTTTCTACTATTATGCATGAAATTTTAATATTGTTAGTTATATTTTGTAAATCTGTGGGTATAACTTTTAACCACCCATATAAGATGCAGGTTATATTTACAAATAATGTATTACAACGTTCGTTGGTAATGATGTATGATTTATTTTAGTTTAAAAATTAACACCACAAAAACAAAACTGAAATTTAGATTTTTAATTATTTAGACTTTTAATACTTTGAAGTATTTGTAATACTTTTAAAAATTATTTATATTTGTATGTTAATACTTTTAAAAAAATGTTTTCAAATACGTATTTTGAATACGTTTTTTCTGTATTATTCGAAATATAAATTTTGTGTATTCATTATGTATATACAAATGAAACAATAGTTATAAATAGAAAATATAAAGTAATATATGAAAATATTAATAAAATTTAACATGTTATTAAATATTTTTGCATGTAATGACGTATGATAGTTTCTATTAAACAAAAAATAATGTAAAATTTTACTATAAAATAAATTTATGAGTAGATATGTAATTTTATTGGATTATTTAAGTGAAATATTACAACTCCAATATTACAACTATCCATTAATATGGTAAGTCACGCAATTTACTAAGAAATAATTGTATTATGTAGTTTTATTCAGATTATTTGAAAATGTAAATTCGTCACTAGAAATATATACATATATTATATTATTTTTAGACACGAAAAGAAGTTATCTCATAGTAAAATTAACATAACCATGCATACCCTTTAAAATATACTATCGCTACTGAATTTTTTTTCTTAAGCACTACATAGGTTAGAAAAATTTAAGACTTAATATAATAAATAAATTTCATTTTAATGTATTTTTTTTTGCTTACATAAGACTTACGGATTATTTTCAAAAGTTAAAATGAAAAAGTTAATTATTTTATAAATTTTCAAGAAATGTAGCTGCTAAAACTTGTTTTTAATTTACCTAGCTATTATTAAATAAATAATTCAAAAATTGGAAGTTTTTGAGAAAACAGTCTCCATTATCAATAATAAGCAATTATGACAGATTTCATCTCACCGAGGAACTAATTTTTAGACTAAGGGATTCGTTTATTATAATCTACACAATTATGAACAAAATTAAAATGATCAAGAATATATTTTTATGAATTCCACGTATTTTTCAATTTATCAATTATTAAAGACTATTTCAATTTTTAAAATAAGTTTAAAACAATAATGAACGAAAAATACTAGTACTTTTCGTTCATTATTGTTTCGAGCTTATTAACACTCTTATATTAGTTTCACATGTATATGTGTTGTTTGTAACTCCACGCGGCACGTGTTACTATGTCGCGTATTCCGTCTTGTATGACCTTGAGACTAAACTGTTGTAACGCATTCACCCCACTCCGTTCACTACTCGCCGACAACAATACTGCCGTGCTAAGCAAAAACAGGATAACTCCAAAATTAAAAAAAAATTTTTTTTGTTTCTATAGGTAAATTTAGAGGTTTTACGCCGATTTTTGATGTAAAAATAGCATATTTCCTATTAAAACCCATCTAAAATTGTAATATAAAATAATAAAATATACGGTAAGTTTAATATATTTGATGTTTTGTAAGCGAAAACTCGGTAAATCCAAATACTAAACAAAAACTTGGTATATCACATAAAAAATAATGGAGTTATCGTCTTTTGACTTATGTTCATATATTGGGAAAAAAGGGTATCTTGATTTACTGTTAAAAATGTTTTTTCGCGTTCTTGAAAAATCATGTTGACTGGAGTTATCCTTTTTTCGATTAGCACGGCAGAATATTTGCCTGTATATTTTTATTTTTGGTTTTCGTACCCGTATACGCGTGCGTGCCATCAATTGTATATATATATATAACAAATTTTTATTGTGATTGACACGGCCCCGCGTCGTTTCGTTCTACACGATGCCCCACGACTCGTGCCACCTTTATCAGCCGTCGCCCTATTTTATGAGTATTTGACTGACCAACACCGCGCTTATACGCCGCGGTGCAAAGTCCAACAAGTGCCGCACGGCCGACGACGTCCCGCCACTAATGATACCGTAGTAGAGATGGAAAGTTTAGTTCATATCTGTGAATAGTTCATTAGTTCATAGTTCATTCAAGTGAATAGTTCAAGTGAACTATTCTTAAGTTCACTAATTTTATTGATCATGCTGATATTGTTTGGCAATGAACTATTCATTTTATCACTATTAGTATAGCAGTACACAGTTCAGTTGTAGTTCACACTACTTATGGGCAATTAAGTTACAAACTAACCCTTAACCTGAACATCATAAACTAAGAAAAAATTATTATTAATACCCTCATGGCTCATGTTATCATTATCACCTAATTCAAGGTAGATATACTGACCAGTAGTCTTAAGTTAAATCAGAAATCTGATCTAATATTTGTACATAGTATGAATTTATTTTATTGTTAAACAGTTAAAAACCGTGTAACATTTTAACAATATAATTTATTTGTTATCTAATTGTAAACAGCTATTAACCATTTACAGTATTTCGAACAACGAACCACAAAGAATTTTTAAAGAAGTTCGCGAACTATTTCATTTATACATTGCTACCAATTTTTTTCGAACTGTGAACTGTTAAGTTACAGGTACTGAAACAGTTCAGAATAGTTCATCTAAGTGAATAGTTCAAATGAACTATTCGTTCACGAACTTAACATCTCTATTACGTAGTCTTCTTCTCGTTGTCAAAGTGACAACGTCAACAAACTGATCTGCACTCGCGTACCGACATTATTTACGCTGCTAACCTTTTGTCGCCCGAGGATCACGCCGGACATCGCAACGTCGACGCCAGCGACAGTGCCGCGATATTATGCGAAGATCATATATTCCTATCGCCACCGCTAATATTAATATATATACACACTCACATATATATATACAGGGTGTTCAGTAAGTCTGGAAACGGGTTTCTATTGTTCTCATTGTTTGTAACAATGAGAACAATAGAAACCCGTTTCCTGACTTACTGAACACCCTGTATATATGTATATGTTAATATTCATTTATATATTCCTATAGTCGACGCCGCTGCCGCCGTATATGCCTCGTTTATAATGTTCCCCCCACCACGCCCGCCCACAAAACACGGCTATACCTCGTGCATGATACGTTTACGTACTTAAGTTGCTTTACATGTATATATATACAGAGTGGCCCAGCATTCACTGACAACTTAAATAACTTTTGATCCAGTTAATATTTTTAGCTGATTTTTTTTTTTAAATAATAGTTATACATTAGGCCTATAGCTATATCTCAATAATTAATTTTTTACATTTTTTTAAAAATATTAATTATTTTTAAATTTTAAATAAAATGTAAAAAAAAAGAATCTAAGATAGCTATTTTGTAGAGTAGAATTTAAGAAAAATTTTAGTAAAAAAATAACTTATTAATATTCAATAGTAAATATTCTGTAGCGTTTTGAAGTTTGTGAAAATTTGAATTTTCATGTATTATTTTACGGTATTAAACATTGAAATACGTATTGAGAAAAGGACAGAAGAAAACACTATCTTTTCGTGATTACTATAATTTACAACCTTGGCATTAATACCACAAACTTTAAAATGCTATAGAATATTTACTACTGAATATTAATAAGATATTTTTTTACTAAAATTTTTCTTAAATTCTACTCTACAAAATAGCTATCTTAGATTTTTTTTTTACATTTTATTTAAAATTTAAAAATAATTAATATTTTTAATAAAATGTAAAAAAATTAATTATTGAGATATAGCTATAGACCTAACGTATAACTATTACTTAAAAAAAAAAACCCAGCACAGGGGGGTCGCGGCACAGTGGTGACATGGTATAGATGGATAATGATATCTGACAGTGATTAAAATCACTATCAAAAAAAAACGCTTCGATGCAAATCTTTAGATAGTGTTTAATTTAAAAAAATTGGTGGATTATTCCAAAAGCTTCATAAACTGCTAGTTCCTTATTAATATCCTGATTAAGATAAAGTATGTCGAATGAAAAAGGGATTATTAAAAAATATTATTTCTCATAAAAAAATAATGTTGATCCATACACTTTTCAATTTGTCATTGCATTATAAAATTAAAAATGTAAAACATAAAATCGAGAATTTTCACACAATAATAGCATTCGGTAGCCATTTTCACCGTGAAGATAAAATAAAGNATGTCTGTTTTCACCATGAAGATAAAATAAAGCCAGAAATTTTTTTTTTGCATAATAAAGAACATTACATTAGCTTTAATTTAAGATATATATAAAAGTGTCAGACCTTCCGGAACACTTTCAAAATTTAAGTTGAAAAAGTCAATTTTTTGTGAAAAAGTTGTCATTTTGAATCCCCCCCTGTAGGCAGGTAAAAAGTCAGATTTATAAAAAAAATATACCAAATGATAGGTAAAGACATCATGCATCTACAAAAAAAAGAATTATATTGATCCATACATCTTTCAAAAAGTTATAGCATTATAAAGTTAAAAATATAAAAAAGAATTTTTTTACAAAAATCGTATTTTTTTTATTAAGTTTAATGTCTGTTTTCACCATGAAGATAAAATAAAGTCCGAAATTTTTTTTTTCCATGATAAAGTATATTACATTAGCTTTAATTTAAGATATATATAAAAGTGTCAGACCTTCCGGAACATTTTCAAAAGTTAAGTTAAAAAAGTTAATTTTTTGTGAAAAAGTTGTCATTTTGAATCCCCCATTGTGGGCAGGTAAGGGTTAAATTTATGAAAAAAATATACCAAATGAAAGGTAATGATAGTATGCATCTATATAAAAAATAATTATATTGATATGTTTATTTTTGAAGAAGTTATGGCACTTTTAAGTAAAAAAAATTGAAAAAATTTCGAAAATTAGCGATTTTTAAATT
>NW_026099573.1:9700323-9715508 GCF_025091365.1 Daktulosphaira vitifoliae | reverse complement strand
AACTTCAATTACAAATATCCAAATTAGCCATAATAGTATACCACCAAACATTATCATCAAAACAGACATGCATAGAGATTTAAGAACTTGTACCCATGTATATCAAAAAATTGATATTATAAGATCAGAGCTAACATATACATATGAAGGACCTTTTAAAGTGTTAAAAAGAAAAGCCAAGACATTTCATCTTCAAATCAACGGTACTAGTAAAACAATATCAATTGATCAACTCAAACCTGCTTTTATAGAGAATAACGCACTTAGAGAAAACACAGACAAAAGTAAGACAGTACATTAAACACAAGCAGCCAACTCGATCACGATTTTTTTTATTACCATTTTTCTAAGATTATTACTTCATAGTAAAAACAAGTATTTACATATAAAAATTATAATTAAAAAAAAAAAAAAAATTGTTATCAAGTTGTTATTGATTTTTGATATGTTAAAAATAATTCGTGCAAAATTTCGATTAATAATGTCATGTTAAACGTTTTTCTTTTTCGATACTTTAAAAATTATTTTTATGAAATTTTTTAATTTAAAAATGTTGAACTTTTAAACTTCTTAGATCAACTCACAAATTTGATATTAATACCATTAAATAAAAAAATGTATGAGAGTTTAAAAAATCGTATATTTTAGATCCATATGTTGTCAGGAACTTATATAATTACTATTAACAGTAAATTTATGAGAAAAGCTTGAAATTTCGTCAAAATCAAAATTTTTTTCTTACTAATTTTGGAAAAAATCGTAGTAATCACATATATGTAACTCTTAGTGTTTAAGTAGATGCTATAGTTGATATATTTAAAACTATATTTAGTATAGTTATACCCAGTAGTATTCTATATTATATTGACATTCAGATATATTTCATGCCTACTTTCACCTATGATTTTGTCTGCTGTGTTGTTAAATTTCATATTAACTTATATATTTTGGTTATTTTTTTTTTATGTTATAATATTAAATTATTGAATATTACTTTTATACTATATTTAATTGCTATAATAGATCTTTATTCATATATTATACTTATAAACCATAGAAATAAAGAAGGAAATAGTAGTTTCCCCTAGAATTGTTCGAATACCCAAAAAAAATTTGTTATTTAGCCTAACAAAAAAATGAAAATGCAAATGTTCTATATTTATCGTTGAAACTATTAACTTGATTTATTTATAAAATGTTCACTGTAGAAAAAAATGTTCGCACAAAAGTTGTTTTAAATTAAATTTTCTATATATTTTTTATCTAACATTTTTTTTATTAATTATTCTATGAAATTATACGGTTTTCTCATTATTTTCATAAATTTAAGAACCACAAAATTCATTATATTTATGTGCTTACGAAAAAGTCATTCACAAAATTAAGTTATTGTTTATTATTTTTAAATGTTTAATTACATGTTTTTATCTGGTATACTCCCATAGAAAGATGGAAAACTTCTTCTTTAATTATAAGGGAAACAACTAGTTGAAAGTTTACCAATAATTATGTAGAACAACTAATTGAAAAATTGAGTTTAACTGAAAAAGAAAAATCATTATGTTGTGATACAATAGTTTCTAATACAGATAGACTTAAAGGTGCCTGCATATTATTGGAGCAAATGTTGAGGCGTAATATTTTGTATTTACTGTGTAGATATCACATTTTTGAAATTGTATTAAAAAAAGATTTTAAAATCATATTTAATTCATCATCTACTCTAGATGTTCCTATATTCAATAAATTTCAAAAGTCTTGGTAAAATTATTTCAGTGGAATGGAATATATTACTGTTTTATGATTTACAATTTATAAAAGTATAATTGAAGATAAAATAATATATGTAGATATTTCTAAAGTAGTTTTAAAAGACCAATCCAGTCACTTATGGTATTTAGTATCCGAAACAGCAGCATTGGCATTTTTTGATGATGATTTGTCTGAAGATACCAAAATTAAAATGGTAAATTCATTTTATAATCTCGAATAAGCTCCATGTATGCACATATCGGTAGTTTTAGGTTTAAATGGAATTTATGATTATAAAAATAAAAATATAAAAGACTTCACTTCAATGGAATCAAAAAAAACTTTTGAAAAATTTAAAATTGAAACTGAATTTTAGATTTAGACCTATGTTATGGACAGACAACAATCAATATAGAAAAGTAAAAGAAATTGTAAATAATTCAAGTCGTAAATGATTTGGCAGAGTTGTAAAACTCATCTAAGAATATGATAGTATTTTAACAAAAGATGAAGCATAAAAACAGTACCTACTATAGATTTTTATATAGGTGTTAATTTCTTAATTATAATAAAAGCATTTTATGTCAAGACTTCTAAAAACAAGCAATTTTTTGATTATCTATTTTTATTTTTTATACGTGTTTTTTTTTTTTGTAAAATAGTTTTTTAGTATTTTATTAATATTTAAGTCTGAATATTTTATTTTAATTAATTGTACAAATGATTTAATGTACTTTGTGATTAGTAAATGATAAAAAAAAAAAGTTAAATAAAAATATATAGAAAATTTAATTTAGAACAATTTTTGTGCGAATATTTTTTTTCTACAGTGAACGGTTCATAAAATAAATCAAGTTAATAGTTTCAACGGTAAATATAGAACATTTGCATTTTCATTTTTTTGTTAGGCTAAAAAACAATTTTTGAAAAATGTTTGTAGATATCTTATTTATAGCAAAACATATTTACAAAAAAGTTTCTATGAACTTTTTCGTAAAAGTTAATGTTTAGGAGATAGAAATAAAAATTAAAAATCTTCCCATAGGTTATCATTATTAACCCTTTTAGGGCATGCCTTATAGTTTGATAATCGTCATCAATTTTTGCACAATTATTTTTTTTGGGGTATTCGAACAATTCTAGGGGCTGGTACTTCTAAATATTATTAAAAAAAACCTACTAATGTAGCTTACAGTCATTCTAATGTTACCCACATATTAGTTAACATTTTTGTGTATTTATTTTTCTAAAAAAAACACTAAATTTATGTAATGTTATTAAATATTTACCGGATATTAAATCTCCTTCACATAAACGACACCTTATCGAATTAGTTAACCATTTATCTAAACATTCCTGATGTAACTGAGTTTTACAACACTCAGCTACAGTTATGTCCATAATTAAATCTTGATTACACCCTTTACATACTAAAAAACAAAAATTAAAAAATTAAAATTGTACAGAAAATGTAAATTTTGGAAAAAATAGATATCAACCTTTCTTAGACTGAGCTATAAAGAGGAATTTTGTTAAGAACTAAAAATTACAAGTGACTCGGGGACTTTTTTTCTTGAATTAATATGTTTAATCGTATAAAAGGATTTTAGAAAAATCAGTGCAAAACGTTAAATTGATGGCCATTCTCCAATTAGTCATTTATGTATTGTGTAAAATTAATAATTTTTTTTTATTTTAAATACAACATCGTTTCTGATGAATACCAAAGAGGAAAATATGATTTTTGTAAAACAATACTAAGTTAAAAATTATAAAATGTTTCATAGAGTATATCATAAAAGTAATCAATAGCTTCATTAATATTTATTTTTTACAATATACAGAACGTTCAGTAATTATGATAACCCGTTTCCTTACTTACTGAACACTTTTTATATGCCCAGTAGGCATGAAGTATAAATAATAAAACAGAAATACAATAATAATTTTTAATATCAATTAGCCTAAAATAGACCTCTTTTGAACACGCGTATTATAAAAAAAACTCAAAATTTTAATCATTTAATTAATTTCTCACAGATATTAAACGATTCAATTGACCATTCATATTATAGTTGTAGCGAAATGATGAAACATAAAATTACTTTAAGCCTCATAAATTTTGTCTCAGAATAAGAAACAGTATAAAATTTAATATTTCTGAATAATCTATCTTATTATCCAACAAATTAATAAGTCACATAACATCTAGATATTTCCTAATAGTCTCAAGTAATTCTATATAATAATATTTAATTATCTCTATATTTGTTAAATTTTCATCTCTTATTTTAAAAGCAAACATTTTAATTAATTCTGTTTGTAAATTTCTTGAGCTTTCGAATAAATCACTCTGACTTGAATTCCAAATTATTGTACCAAATTAACGTACTGATTGCACTATAGAAAAACATTTTTAAACATTATGGATCCGAAAGCTCCTTTATTTTGAATAACTTCAAAATGATAATTAAATGACAAATTACATGATTGCCAAACACTCAAATCTTTTACATGTGAAACACAATCAATTTTCATGTTTGTGAACATATAATTTAAAACATTTATTAACCGAGAGCGAATAAAAATACTCTGTACATATTTAACAATATTGGGTTCAAGTAGGTTTTACAAACACCAATTACAGATTGAATCATTACAAGGTCAACGTCACTTTTAATTTCGGATAATAATTTCACATCATCAGCAAATAATAAGGATTTGAGTAACTTATAAACTGACATCATTAATAAATAAAATAAACAAAATTTCCAACGCCCCAAAAATATACTAGTTGTCCAAAGTAAATTAAGTAAACCGCCAGCAGTAGATCGCCATTTCAATTTAGATAAATTAAAATCTTCTTGAAGGAGCAATTTAGTTTTATTATACGTGAAAATTATGTTTTCAATAGTTTTCAAAGTAGCATTTAAACAGTCGATGTTCAGTCAAAATAGAATGTATATGTTACGGGTAAAGTACAAAATATGGTTAGTGTTCACATTATCCGGGTAATGTGTACACTACCTGTACCTATTGGATAAAGTAAAAATACTATTTATAAAACGTTTATTTCGTACTTTACTCGGGTATTTTACACATTATCTACGACTGAGTGGGTAAAGTACTTTGATAAAATGTATATGATAAAATAACGATTGTAGATAAATGTTTATGAAGAAACACACGCAATAATATTTAGTACAGTGCTAGTTCGTCTTAATACACGCGTCGTACATATAATAGGTTTTTAAAATGACTTCACGTGAAAAATTTTATGAATGTTTTTATAAAATAGTTAATGAAAAAAATAATAATTCAGTTTATTTATCGGCAGTTAAGTATAATGAAATAGTTTCGGAAATTAAAAATGTGAGATCAAGTGGAATAAAAAGTAACAAGGCATATCGAATTTTGAAAAAATACGACCTCATTACTATTGGAGAAGAAGATAAATTAATATTGCCGTTGTTGGAAGGTAATACAAACATTTTGTACTATATTACTAATGAAAATATCTATGATGTGCTACACGATGTACATTTGAGTATTGGGCATGGTGGAAAACACCGCATGAATGCTGAAGTTAAAAAAAAGTATAAAAATATAACACAAGAAGCAGTGTCTATTTACTTAAAGTTTTGTGAATCGTGTCAATCTAAACAAAAATCTAAAAACAAGGGTCTAGTGATTAAACCAATGGTGTTTTCGGAAATGAATAGTAGGTGCCAAGTGGACCTGATTGATATGCAGTCGCAGGGGGATGGAGAGTTCCGGTTTATTATGGTATATCAGGATCACCTTACTAAATTCGTTCAACTAAGACCCTTAAAAACAAAGAGAGCAGAAGAAGTTGCAAAACACCTTATCGACATATTTTGTATTTTTGGAGCTCCGATGATATTACAATCTGACAACGGCCGCGAGTTTGCAAATAAAATAATAGAAGACTTAAAAGAAATGTGGGACACACTGAAAATTGTTCACGGAAAGCCACGCCACAGTCAGTCACAAGGAAGTGTCGAGAGAGCAAATCAAGACATACAAAACATGTTGATAACATGGATGAAAACAAATAACTGTAAATCATGGTCAGAGGGACTTCGATTTGTACAGCTAATGAAAAATAGGGCCTACCACGATGGCATTAAAAGATCTCCATACATGGCCATGTTTGGTACTGATGTGAAAATTGGTTTGTCATCATTTTTACTACCAGCTGAAACAGTGGAAAAATTAACCACTGAACAAGAATTGGAAGAAATATTGCAAAGTGTCGTGTCAAACTATGAACAAAGAGAAAATCATAGTGTTTCCGATAATTACTGTGAATCGTGTGGCTGTACTCTTGGTAATGAACAAACATCTATTTGTGGTTTGTGTGATAAAAAAGTAATTATATTACAAAACAAGTTTTATTTAGGAAAAAATGTTATTTATTTTTATTAAAAATGTTTCAGAACACCATAGAAAATGAGAGAAGCAATTCAAAATTATCGCTTGAGCAACAAGCAAAAAAAATGAAGTTCAGATCCATCAACAAATTCCCACCATGCAATGTTGGCGACACAGTTAGAGTCAAACTACCAGAAGTAGACAGAAGTAAGGGTGATCCACAGAATGTACTCTTTGCGATTGTGTCTATAAGTGATAATCAATATTACGAACTCGGTAATAAAAATGGCACTCTTCATCAACTTTATTCCAGAAATCAATTCACTGTATGCTCTGAACCATTAATAGATATTTTAGAAGTTTTAGCCACAAAAAAATCTTTGCGTGAAATAGCTAATGAACAATCTTTTTCCGGTGGTCAAGGTTTTAAGAAGTGTTTATGTAAAACTACATGCTTAACAAATAAATGTAAATGCAAATCCGGGGGAATACTTTGTAATTCTAAATGTCATCCAAACTCAAATTGTTCTAATAAATAATTGTATTTCGCTTAAAATAAATAGTAAATAGTAAATAGTAAAATTGTTCAAATATATAATTTATAGTTTAATCGTAATAATAATAAATAATTTTTTTTTGAATTAGTATAATTTGGTTTTTGCTACTAGAAAGACTTTGTATAATCTGTACCATTTACCGAAGTTATAAGTTTACGATTATAGTTATACGAATACATTATCCACAGCACACCGGATAATGTATAAATTGATTGGATACTACATATTTAAGGTGGATAATGTATACATTACACTGTTCGTATGGATGAGGTTCACATTACCCGGGTAATATGTACACTAACCATTTTTATACTTTACCCGTAACATATACACTGTCAATAATAATAGATTTATTACGGAATTAAATAAATATATATATACCTGTTCGTTGTTGAATCATTAATAGATAAATGGTAAGATATAAAATTATTTCTAATAACAATCAACACACCACGTCAACGAGAAAACGAAATAACAAGAGGTAATCTTTCTCAGCGATAAATAGTACACTAATTTTATCCTAATTGATATGTTTGTGGATATCACCAAGAGTGAATGTGAATAACAATATCATGAATACTACATTACAAATTAACAAGTCTATTTTAGAGTTTATGCTTCGCACGTTTAGGCAATCAATGTTTAATCTTACTTAGAGTTAGGCCGTTTTTTGATATGGTAGGTATTTTAAAATTAGATCATACTCACTTTGTTTCTTTAATTACTTTAATATATTTTTGAAAAAATTGCGTGATTAGTTTTACGACCAGTTGGAGGAATACATACCAAAACGATGCAGTTACAGTATAGAGTGACTATTCTCTGTATTATTAATAAGGAATAATAGAACGGTAACAAATAAAAATTAATAACGATAATGAGAGTTATAAACAACCTTTCTTATTCAGTTAAAATGTAAAAAATATATCATTATTCTGGAAAGACTTGTAATTACAGGTTACTAATAAAACTTAAATTACATCTACCACAAAACATAGAAGTAAATAAAAAATTAAAAACTTACTGCCAAAACCTGAAAAAATTACCATAAATTATTTAATTGAAATATTATATATTAAAAAGGGAATCTTTTTTTATTAGTTACACATTAATAATAAAAAAATATAAAATTAATTTTTAATTTTTAACCAAATGATTAATAAAATTATTCAAATACTTTTATTTAAATATATTTATAACACTTTAATGCATTTTAAATATTTATTTTTCTTTATAGCTATAAACATGATGCGTAGAAACTTGCATTGAAATAAGCTCATTAAAAATTTTTAAACATTTTAAACCAGTGACATTATACAAAAAAAAATTGTCTAATAACAATAGCCCATGTAAAAATGTAGATTATCCTCTCATAATCAATTTGAGACATTCTAATGAATGTATCTAGCTACAACCAACCTTTTCTCTGAATTCTTTAATCTAACAAGTTACTTTTGATAAAAATTTTTATAATTATTATTATTTAGGTGTAATTGTGATGTAACCTATCAGAGTCTATTGAAATTTATCTGCTATAATATTACTGTGTTATATAAAAGTTTCTTTTTCTTCTTTTAGTAATGGTATTTTTCAAAAAGTAATTTTTACTTGCAATAAACTAAGATATATAGTGTAATTATTTCAAAATTTTTAACCGATGCATTTATTTCTATATTTAATATTATGTGACAATACTTTGAAGAAAATATTTAAAAATTATATTAAAAGGCCAAGTTTAGTGAAAAATAATTTTAATAACGCTTCTTAAAAATGAAGTTAAAAAATTCATTTAATAAATCCCATAAAATATATTTGTTATATAAAAAAATAAGTTTGTACAAAATTTGGGTGAAATTGATTGATATTAACGCATATCACAAAAGGGTTGAAAATTCCATTGTAAGGGTAGTTTTTTTTATCAAACTCACGTTTTAGTATAGGATGATGAAAACTTATAAATAATTGGAAAACATTATGTGTATTTCATTTAATTGAAAAAATTAATCTAAATCACGAATGTGTAAATACATTAATTTCTTAACAAACACTATACTATACAATTTACTTTGCCTATGACAATACTAAGGCCACAGTCCTGGCAAGCTAATATATAAACTAGTGTATCATACTGTAAATTCTAGGAATTTTTAAGAGCTTGTGGGAAATTGTAAGATAAGCTAGCCATTAGCTGAATAATATCTCACAGAGTTGACACAATTTCTTGACTAAAAAACTAAAACAACTAAAAAATAATTTTCATAACATATATATTATTTTAAGAGAAATCAAACCATTAAAAGAACCGCGCTGTATATAACTGATATAGTAAAAACGATTGCTAGGAAATTAATCTATGCTAACAATATAGCGTCAATAACACAAGATTAAAGTTTACCAATTGAATATACTGTTTACTTAACTTAATCAAAAATTCAAACTTATTTTAATTAATGGTACCTTACTCATATTCCAATAAAACTGTATGTATAGCTTTGCAACTCAATAATTAGGGTGCAAATAGGAAACTTCATCATGGATTGATAACCACAGTATTTCTAATACTTACTCAAACAACTTGGTGTAAAAAAGGTTAGATTTATAACATTAAAAAATAACTCGAAAATTATAAAACAAAGCCAAAACTAAAAATAACATAATCGAAATATTTGCCGAAACTGGTGGAGATTTTAGTACAGATATTTTCAGAAACTTTGTAATTGCGCACTCGTCTGGCTGAGTAGTTCAAAATGCAAAAAAATAGAAACTCAATTTCATCAAATTATGCAGATTATTACAGGTACAATTTCTTCTACACATACTCAATAGCTCTCACTTCTCCTTAATATAGCTCCTCCAGATTTGCAAAGGTAGGAATGTACCTTAACTAAACGCTATTAAAATTAACCGTGACCATACTTTATTCAAAGATATTACTCAGTATCAACAGAAAAGTTAAAATCCAAACACTTCATACAATTTACATAAAAATTTGTAGTTTGTTTATTTTTAGATCTAAAAGGCACATTTTGTAATACATTTTGTAATAACATTTCATGTAGTATACAATGTAGTTCTACAAATTAAGTTATACATTTTTTTTTTGATTATAGCGTAGTTAAAAATAACTGATGAAAACAAAAAAACTACACAATCGAATTTTTAACTCCCTTAGGGC
This sequence comes from Daktulosphaira vitifoliae, assembly GCF_025091365.1. Taxonomy (NCBI): domain Eukaryota; kingdom Metazoa; phylum Arthropoda; class Insecta; order Hemiptera; family Phylloxeridae; genus Daktulosphaira; species Daktulosphaira vitifoliae. Next base: position 9,705,629 of record NW_026099573.1, on the reverse strand, counting down.
ACGTGTTAAAATTTCATAATTTCACTTAAATATTCTACTTCTTCTTCTTCTTCCTCGCCTTAATCTCAACTACTTGGGGTTGACCACCCTTATCCTAAACTTCCACTTGACACGATCTCCCACATCATCACCTCTCACATCAGCTGTCCTCAAATCGCATTCAATAGCATCCCTTCATCTCTTTTTTGGTCTTCCTTCAACATTCATTTCTATAACTGTTCTTACAGCTTCCGATTGTTCTCTCCTAATAACATGACCAAACCATCTAAGTCTACTTTCACTCATCTTATCCACAATTGACGCTACACCTATACTCCCTCTTATATGCTCGTTCCTTATTCTATCTTTTCTAGTCACTCCACTACTCCATCTAAGCTTACTCATTTCTGCTACACTCATTCTCTGTTCTACTTTCATATCAACCACTCAACACTCTGAACCATAGCTGGCCTTATTACAGTCTTGTAGAATTTACCTTTCAGCCTTATTGGAATTTTTTTATCGTATAAGACGCCAGACGCTTCTCTCCACTTCAACCACCCGCACTTAATAATGTGTCTTACATCCTCGTCAATACCACAACTCTTTTACACAACTGATCCTAAATACTTAAAACTTTCCACCTGTCCTATCATGTTGTCGTCTATTGTCTCTGGTCTCCTTATTTCACCTACCTCGTGTTCTCCTTTGTCAAACTCGTACTCTATATACTCTGTTTTACTTCTACTTATTCTTAAACCCTTTTCTTCAAGAGCTGATCTCCACACCTCTAGCCTTTGATTAATTTCTTCCCTATTTTCTTCTATTAACACTATATCGCCAGCAAACAACCTTCACCACGGCACCTCTCCTTGTATTTCTCTAGTAATTTCATCCATCACTATAGAGAATAAGTAAGGGCTTAAAGCAGAACCTTGGTTCACTCCTACTCATACCCAAAAACCTTCTGATACTCCTCCTACGCTTTTTACCCTGGTACAAGAGCCATCATACATTCTATTATATCATATCTTCTATTATATTATTGTACCTTTTCGGGACTTCTTTTCTCATTAATGCTCACTTTAAAACCTCTCTCGGTACTCTGTCATACGCTTTCTCCAAATCTATAAATACCATACACAACTTTTTCTTCTTTTCCCTAAACTTTTCTATTATTGCCTCACACAAAATACTGGCTCCATTGTTGACTTAAATTTCACTTAAATATTATAAAACTTATTTTTATATATAACAGAACAATTGTATAAATTGCTTAATAAGTTCAATTATGTATTAGGACTTCGGTACGATCATGAATAATAATAATTCTAGGAGGCGTATTAAATGAATTTTCAAAAGAATCATATATATATATATATATGTATACAGCATGATTCTTTTTACATTAGGCATTCAATTTCTCTTAATATAATGGCTTTTGTTGATTACAAATGTATCTGCATTTACATTCTATAAAATATTTATTATGTATTATCCCTTATATCCAATAGAGATGTCAACTTAATTTTTTTAAATGGAAACATACANATTATGCCTTATATCCAATAGAGATGTCAACTTAATTTTTTTTAATGGAAACATACACATTTAACTAGCTTATAAAATAAAAAAGATCTAATTAAAAAAATAATTAGTCGATAACAATTTTTGAAATAGTACTAATAAAAAGTTATTAACATTATAAAATACAGAATGAGGTAAGAGCACGGCAAAATAATACATAATGATAAAAATAAAAATCTATACCTTATCTACACTCCATATTATAAAATAATCATAACATCCGAAATAATGGGTCAAAAGGTGTCTTCGATCAGTCATTATATTAATTACACAACACTCTATTTTATAAGCTACTTAAATATACACGTTGCCTTTAAAAAAATAAAGTTGACACCCCTATAAAACATAAGAGATAATAAATATTTAATTAATAAAAACTAATAAAATGTATTATATTAAGAGAAATTGAATGGTTAAAATAATCACCTTTTATATCTTAAAATCGCTCTAATATGAAGTTTTCACCTGTTATTAAATTTTTATCACAATTAGGACAAGCAACATTTTTTGATGTTAACCATTCATCTAAACATTTCTTATGGAATTGATTTTCACAACAACTTACATTAGTTACATCTACATTTAAAAATTGATCACATATTTTACATCCTAAAAAAAGGTTTAAAAAAGTTATATATACCTAAGTATAACAGTAGAAATACGTATTTTTATTCCAAAACAACTTAAAGTTTTCCAAACAAACTTATTTATATTTTTTTATATTATTTATGTTTTTTTTAATTTTGTCATTTATATTTTCACAATCAGTTTTTATAATAAATATTGGTTTCAAGCTTTTTTAGCGATTTTTTCACCTAAAATTAATCTAAAATTTATAAAAGTTTTTAAAAGAATATGAAGAGATAAATGATGCAAGACATAAAACGAAATATGCATAAATTCCTTTGATATCTTTGGTACCTGACAGAAAAACTAGTAGCCTTTGCTTTTTTTGACGAAAAAGTGTTTTTTGAAACTAATTGTAAAATGTTGAATGCCTTTCAACATAAAAAATCGGAGTATCTTTTGAAACGCATAAATATAGATACCAATTTAGTCACTGTGATAAACCTGGAAGACTTTTATCTAACAACACTCTTGAATTTTTACTATCTTGGGTATTTCATCTAAGTTTATAAGTAAGATGTTGGAAATTGAGTGGAAGACAAAGATTATAAAACAAATTTGGAAATTATTAGATCTAAGAGGATTGTTAATGATGAAACAGAACGAGGCGTGACTTTAAATGGAGGAATACAATTAATTACAAGCTAAGAATTACGAACAAAAACAATTCTTGTTATTAATTGTCAAAGTTTAGACAATAATATCCTGACACAAAACAAACTATCTTGTTATCATAATATTTTATCATTTTCCAAAGTAAACAATCATTAAAGACATTCATTAATTTTGTTATATATAAATAACAAAAGTTATATTATAATTAAAAAATAACATTTTTTTTAATTAAAATTTTTTTTTTTCAAATTTACTCTTGGTAGCATCATTTTAAAATGGTCTTATAATTTAAAAAAAAGTATTTCATTATTTTTTAAGTAGAATAAACATTATGACGAGGTTCCTCCCCTAGATTTGGTATCAAATTGTTTTTTTTCATTTTAAGCAACATCCTAATATATATGGTATAATGTATACAAAGTTATTTTAATAACGGATTTGTTATTGTTTTTTTAAATATGGTTTATATAAATTTCGTTATATTTGTAAAATTATATTAGTTAATCCTTTAAAATTTGTTAGTGTATATTTTTATTAGCTTAATAGTAATGGCGTAAGTTTAAAAATTTGGCTCTTCAAATCAGGCTTTAATATCAGTAAACTTTATCTTCTACCGCACCTATATTTTAGTCTTTTTTGCGATCGATAATGCTTAAAAAATTTCATTTTTATTAATAAACACTTTATTAAGATTAAATTGTTTTAAATTAACTTAGATTATTATGAGAAGCTTCTTAATGGAGGTTTAGATTTTTTATTATACAGGGTGATTTTTTTATCATAACCCACTCAATTACTTGCAGAATAATAATAATTTAAACATTTTCTTTTTTCATTATCTTTAGTTACACATTATTCTTGAATTTTTAACTATGTAATACTTTTTAAGTTCATCCCTTATGCCTTGGAAGGGGGTCAACTTTGTTTTTTTAAATGGTAACACATATTTTTAATTTAATAAAATGTTTGAGTTTTTAATTTAATAGTAAATGGCATTTGAATTTTTAATATAACTTAATTCGTTTATTAGATATAATCATTTAAAGTTTCAAATTTTTGAATTAATATACAGGTATAATACACAAGGGATTACAAATATAGGTAGCTAATTGGTTTTTTATAACATCGATATTAGCAGGTACACAGCATTGTTATTATCAATTGTAGTAAGGCACATTGTTATGAGTTTATAAATACACTAACTGACAATACAGAAAGTATATCTATTGATAATCATAATTGATAATAAACAATCCGTGACTGAGACAGCAATGTCATAAAAATCCAATTAGCTACCTGTATTTACAATCCCATGTGTATTATACATGTATATTAACTCAAAATTTTGAAACTTTAAATGTTTATATCTAATAAGCGAATTAAGTTATATTAAAAATTCAAATGCCATTTACTATTAAATTAAAAACTCAAACATTTTATTAAATTAAAAATATGTGTTACCATTTAAAAAAACAAAGTTGACCCCCTTCCAAGGCATAAGGGATGAACTTAAAAAGTATTACATAGTTAAAAATTCAAGAATAATGTGTAACTAAAGATAATGAAAAAAGAAAATGTTTAAATTATTATTATTCTGCAAGTAATTGAGTGGGTTATGATAAAAAAATCACTCTGTATAATAAAAAATCTAAACCTCCATTAAGAAGCTTCTCATAATAATCTAAGTTAATTTAAAACAATTTAATCTTAATAAAGTGTTTATTAATAAAAATGAAATTTTTTAAGCATTATCGATCGCAAAAAAGACTAAAATATAGGTGCGGTAGAAGATAAAGTTTACTGATATTAAATAGCATCTTTGACTTTAAATTACAGGTTACTAGCAGAATTTCAGTAATACTTACCTCAAATACTTAAATAAACTAAATAAAAAATTAGAAACTTACTGTCCACACCTGAAAAAAATAACATAAAATATTTAATTTAAATACTATATACTAAAAAAAATATTATTTTATTAGTTGCATATTTCCCTTCAGGGGGTACTAAGCAATTAGTAATACGGGCGTAGTGAACCCGGGGTCCAGAGCTCCTACTGGTGTAAAGCCCCAGGTGGACGATTCCAGTAGGTAATAATGTAGGGAAATGGCGATCCCATAGCCCGGTATGGAAAACACTGCAATATCCCCTGGCTGATTCCAGTAATGTATCCAATAAGAACAGAGGAGAAATTCTTCAAAACTTGGGTCCACCATTAACGGGGGTGGACGTAGGGCTAACCATCCAATTCATAAAAACAACTTTGTTTCGGAACAAAACACAGCAAAGCCTCGGATGAAAAATAAATTGCAAAAGTTTATTTTAGGGACATGGAATACACGTACGATGTGCGCAGCAGAAGCAAGGACAACAGTACTATCTGCTTTCCTAAGAAGCAAAAAACATGAAAATACATGAACCTAGGAGCCCTGGTAATCTTTAAAACATGATTTAAATTATTTTTAATAAATATTATTTACGTGTTATTGCTATGTGAT
>NW_026099573.1:9666892-9700223 GCF_025091365.1 Daktulosphaira vitifoliae | reverse complement strand
TCTAATTACTATTAAAACTTATATATTAATACACTTTATTCTCATTAAGAGATATGTAGTGTATTCATTCCGATTACGGGGCATGATTCTCATATCGTCATTTTCGTCACTACCTCCACGTTGCGCGCCTGCTGCTTTCCTTGGATGTGGTAGCCGTTTCTTAGACTCCGTCTTCGGCGGAATCGTACCCTGATTTCCCGTTACCCGTTATAACCATGATATTAATATTAACTGCTATCATAACATGAAACTAAAAAGTGAAAAATAATTATAGTTTAAAAAAACTAAAAAACACGCTTTTAAAGCACATTGAACTAAAAATTATTTTTCACTTTTTAGTTTTTTATGACATCGTTGTTACAGTCACGGAGTGTTTATTGTTAATTATTACTTGCAATGGATATAATGTCTGTATTGCCAGTTAGTGTGTTTATAAAATCACAACAATGTGTTTTATTACCATTGATAATAAAGGCTATACGCTTGCTAATATCGCCATAAAAATCAATTAGAGCTACCTGCATTTGTAATCCCTTATGTATTATTAACTCAAAAAAATTCGAATCTTTAAATGTTTATATCTAATAATATACAATAAAAATTTGTTCATATATATATAATATTGATGATACGCCCACATCTACAGGTACGAAAATCCAAAAATTATACAAGAATATAGTGTTGCAGGCTGGAGATGAGCGGGGTGAGGTTAATGCGTTATAACAGTCTTGTCTCAAGGCCAAACAAGACGGTATACTCGAGATAATAACACGTGGCGCGTGGAGAGTTACAAACAACACATATACATGTGAAACTAATATAAGCGCGTTAAAAATTGATATTGACTAGTCATTTTCTTTATTAGATATTTGTACTGGTGTAGGAGAGAACGGGACAAGTTGACGCTTGAGACAAGAAAATTTTGTTGATTTTAAAAATATTCTGAACTTTTTATGAAAATATTTTTAAATGATTTAACTTAGCCATGACAAATTTTTCGAAAATTATTAAAAAAATAATGTTTTAATTTTAAAACGCACTTATAAATTTATTGCAAAAACTATATAAAATTGTAATTTTACAACACAACGTTTTAACTTGTTAAGCTATTGCAATAACAATAATTTTATTTACTTATTCGTTCTCAAACTAAATAATCAACTACACTTTAAAAATGTTTAAATATTAATAATTTGTTGTTTGGTTTTAATTAAACCCATTTAGGTAGTATTTATACATTTTATACTTATATCTCGTTGAATATTATTTTTCAGAAAATATTCATTGCAATTATTATATTATTGATTGCTATACAAAAAGGAGGACAGGTACCTTCCAGCTCTGATGTTTCTAAGGACATAACAGGATTTATAAACTCCAATAACTTAGAAAGTAAAATACTTAAAGCTTTTCTTAATCTGTATCTTAGAGTCACTAATTGGACATCACAAATAAATCGTTCTAATCGGTTGTTTTTAAACTTCCGGGTTATTTATACTTAAACCTAAGATACTAATTGCTGTACATTTTATAGCTCTAATAAATACAATTTTATCAATAGTGTAGATATATTATCTTTTTACATGTTTTAAAATTTTATTTATACTTCGTTTTGAAAATCTTTAACTGCGTATTTTCATATAGTCTATGGTTATATCGGCACTATCTTCTGTTTAACGGGTGGTGGTGACACGCGTGAAGTTGCAAGTTAATCACATACTAATTCAACATTACAATTACATGCATGGGATAATATCGTTCAAAACTGTATCTCATAGCTAAACAACAATAACAATTAAAATATTGGATTGAAATTATCGAATGGCAAATGTAATAAACCGTAAAAAATTTCTAATCGGAAAAAAATGACATTAGCTTCAATATTTTTTAAGTTAGTGAACATTTTTCATTAACTCTCTAAGGTCTACTAAAAATAATTTTTTATAAATCAGATCAATTTCTAATGTATGCGCCTAAATATTATACGAAATTTCTGGAAAATCACACACAGCTTTTCTAAAAAATAATTGATAATTAAATTTTAATTCTCGAAAACTATATAAAAAATATGTACATTTTTTTTCTCAAATAAGACGTATTTATCACAAATATGTATCATTACAAAAGTTATGTATAGTTATATCCAAAATTTTTGTTAATACCACACACAGGATTTAGAAAAAAATAGTTAAAAAAAAGTCATTATTTGTTGGATGAATAAAATATCTTTCCGAACAAAGCAAAGCTAATTACATAAAAGAAAAATTGCTGTAAACCGAAATTATTATGGTTCCTTTACCTAATTATAACAGTTTTTTTTAGAATGGTTAAGTTTATCTCATTTATGTAAATAGAGTAATAAATAATATACACATATTCAAATAAATTTAAAGTAATGAGTATTGAAATTCGTTACATTAATCTCAACCTTAAAATGGTTTAGTGTACATTATATACTAGTTAAGGTTAAACCAATAAGATTAATTAGTCTTATCTTACAATAAAGACCAATTATTAATAAAATAATTAAATTGCATTATGCAAAAACAACCATCAATCATAAATAAATATAAGCTTCTACTAAAAGCTGCAAGAAAATATCCTACTGTACATTTTCCAAAATACAACTAAGCCAAAGTTCGATTGTATATTATACTTAAATTATTTTTAAAAAATCAACTGAATGATTAAATAAATAAAAATGATTATTATTACTAANAAAAATGATTATTATAACTAAATAAAATAATTGATGATGTAATACCTTAAATGTGATATATATCACATTATTATATCATGAATTACTTGTGTAAATAGCATTATATAGTGCTATTTATACAACTAGAGATCAGGAGTTATATTATTAATCTGCAGTTAAATAAGAGAAAATAGAATGTAATTAAATAAAAGTTCAGTTGAAAAAGATCTATGTTTTTTACAATATTTTAAGTTTTGAACGCCCCCTATATAAGGGGAAATTGTCCAATTTTAATAAAAAGTATGTCAAATGAAAGATGTACTTATAATGTATTTAGAAAAAAAAANTACCTAATTATAACAGTTTTTTTTAGAATGGTTAAGTTTATCTCATTTATGTAAATAGAGTAATAAATAATATACACATATTCAAATAAATTTAAAGTAATGAGTATTGAAATTCGTTACATTAATCTCAACCTTAAAATGGTTTAGTGTACATTATATACTAGTTAAGGTTAAACCAATAAGATTAATTAGTCTTATCTTACAATAAATACCAATTATTAATAAAATAATTAAATTGCATTTTGCAAAAACAACCATCAATCATAAATAAATATAAGCTTCTACTAAAAGCTGCAAGAAAATATCCTACTGTACATTTTGCAAAATACAACTAAGCCAAAGTTCGATTGTATATTATACTTAAATTATTTTTAAAAAATCAACTGAATGATTAAATAAATAAAAATGATTATTATTACTAAATAAAATAATTGATGATGTAATACCTTAAATGTGATATATATCACATTATTATATCATGAATTACTTGTGTAAATAGCATTATATAGTGCTATTTATATAACTAGAGATCAGGAGTTATATTATTAATCTGCAGTTAAATAAGAGAAAATAGAATGTAATTAAATAAAATAATTGAACATTTATAGTATTTCTAATTTTCATAAATTATTCTGTTTTTAGACTGTCCAATATGTTGCCAAGAAATATTGGAAAATTTTTCACAAACTATATGTTGTCAAAAGATATTTCATTTTAAATGTTTGAATGATTGGATTATTCTACCTAAAAAGTGCCCATTGTGCCGACAACATCCATTTGAAAGTATAGAAAATTTTACTAATTTAATTATTTATTCTACTTAGTAGAATAATAATTCTATTTTATTACTTGTGATTTAATAATAAAATAATTCTTCATTAATTAATTTCACATATTCTGTATTATTGCTGAAAAACGGTGTCGAATTGGTAGTACCGAAAAGTCTCATTTTCTCTCCTTGTACATTGGTAAATAATAGGAATTTTAAAAAAAGTACATTGATAGTAAAGCACTTGTCTTAACACTGAAAATTTAATTCAATTATTTAAGTAAATCGGTTTAAAAAAATTAAACATATTTAACAAAAATTATATAATTTTTGACACAAGTGTTCGATTATTCATAGAATTTGTGTTTTCTAAAAGTAATATACTAATGTTCTAAATCATATATTCCATTAAACAAGCTCCAATTTAAAATAATTTAGAATAACACAAGTATAAAAACTATATAAAAAAAATTACAAAATCAATCATTTTTACCGGTAATGATTTTCTTTTAATATATTTTAATAATTCTTTTAATAACTTCTAGACATCAAATTGTCGGATAGTTTTTCTAATCATCTTAAGATAAAATTTTTTATCATTAATTTAATATAGGTTTAAATAAATCAGGGTTTTTATTAATAAATTATTATAATAATTATGATTAATACAAATTTAGCAATAATCGTTAAGTAATAATGGATCTATATAGTTTATTCACAAGAACAGATAGACAGAAAATAATTAAATTAATCATTTATTAAGTGTAAAATTTTTGTTTATTAGAATGTAAGATATGTCTTGGATATTTAAATGTGGATGCAACTAATGTAAAATGTTGCAAAAGCCAGTTTCATAAGAAATGTTTAGATGAATGGTTTAAAAAAAAATTTTATACTTGTCCTAATTGTAAAAAACATTTAATAACAGGTAAATACTTTATTATTTTATTAAAATTTAGTTATAAGTATTATAAACCAAAGTATGTTTTAAAAATTTCATTAAAAGTTTTACCACATAAGAATACACAACATATATACAAATAAATAAAACTTGAGTTCATTGTAAGGACAAATTATTTTTAAAAAAATTACCCCTACCAAAAAACAACTATTATATCACATAGCAATAACACGTAAATAATATTTATTAAAAATAATTTAAATCATGTTTTAAAGATTACCAGGGCTCCTAGGTTGATGTATTTCCATACCGGGCTATGGGATCGCCATTTCCCTATATTATTACCTACTGGAATCGTCCACCTGGGACTTTACACCAGTAGGAGCTCTGGACCCCGGGTTCACTACGCCCGTATTACTAATTGCTTAATACTCCCTGAAGGGAAATATGCAACTAATAAAATAATATTTTTTTTAGTATATAGTATTTAAATTAAATATTTTATGTTATTTTGTTCAGGTGTGGACAGTAAGTTTCTAATTTTTTATTTAGTTTATCTAAGTATTTGAGGTAAGTATTACTGAAATTCTGCTAGTAACCTGTAATTTAAAGTCAAAGATGCTATTTAATATCAGTAAACTTTATCTTCTACCGCACCTATATTTTAGTCTTTTTTGCGATCGATAATGCTTAAAAATTGTCATTTTTATTAACAAACACTTTATTAAGATTAAATTGTTTTTAATTAACTTAGTTTATTATGAGAAGCTTCTTAATGGAGGTTTAGATTTTTTATTATATAGATGATGATTTCAAAGCCTGATTTGAAGAGCCAAATTTTTAAACTTACGTCATTACTATTAAGCTAATAAAAATATACACTAACAAATTTAAAATGATTAACTAATATAATTTTACAAATATATCGAAATTTATATAAACCATTTATTTAAAAAAACAATAACAAAACCGTTATTAAAATAACTTTGTATACAATATACCATATATATTAGGATGTTGCTTAAAATGTAAAAAAACAATTTGATATCAAATCTAGGGGAGGAACCTCGTCATAATGTTTATTCTACTTAAAAAATAATGAAATACTTTTATTTAAATTATAAGACCATTTTAAAATGATGCTAACAAGAGTTAATTTGGAAAAAAAAATTTAATTAAAAAAAAATGTTATTTTTTAATTATAATATAACTTTTGTTATTTATGTATAACAAAATTAATGAATGTCTTTAATGATTATTTACTTTAGAAAATTATAAAATATTATGATAACAAGATAGTTTTTTTTTGTGTCAGGATATTATTGTCTAAACTTTGACAATTAATAACAAGAATTGTTTTTGTTCGTAATTCTTAGCTTGTAATTAATTGTATTCCTCCATTTAAAGTCACGCCTCGTTCTGTTTCATCATTAACAATCCTCTTAGATCTAATTATTTCCAAATTTGTTTTATAGTCTTTGTCTTCCATTCAATTTCCAATATCTTTACTTATAAACTTGAAATACCCAAGATGGTGAAAATTCGAGAGTGTTGTTAGATAAAAGTCTTCCAGGTTTATCACAGTGACTAAATTGGGATCTATGTTTATCACAGTGACTAAATTAAGATCTATATTTATCACAGTGACTAAATTGGGATCTATATTTATGCGTTTCAAAAGAAACTCCGATTTTTATATTCTGAAAAGCAATCAACATTTTACAATTAGTTTCAAAAAACACTTTTTCGTCAAAAAAAGCAAAGGCTACTAGTTTTTCTGTCAGGTACCAAAGATATCAAAGGAATTTATGCATATTTCGTTTTATGTCTTGCATCATTTATCTCTTCATATTCTTTTAAAAACTTTTATAAATTTTAGATTAATTTTAGGTGAAAAAATCGCTAAAAAAGCTTAAAACCAATATTTATTATAAAAACTGATTGTGAAAATATAAATGACAAAATCAAATAAAATATAAATAAGTTTGTTTGAAAAACTTTAAGTTGTTTTGGAATAAAAATACGTATTTCTATTGTTATACTTAGGTATATATAACTTTTTTAAACCTTTTTTTAGGATGTAGAATGTGTGATCAATTTTTAAGTGTGGATGTAACTAATGTAAATTGTTGTGAAAATCAATTACATAAGAAATGTTTAGATGAATGGTTAACAAATAAAGAGGTTGCTTGTCCTAATTGTGATAAAAATTTAATAACAGGTGAAAACTTCATATTAGAGTGATTTTAAGATATATAAGGTGATTATTTTAACCACTCGATTTCTCTTAATATAATACATTTTATTAGTTTTTATTAAATAAATATGTATTATCTCTTATGTTTTATAGGGGTGTCAACTTTATTTTTTTAAAGGCAACATGTATATTTAAGTAGCTTATAAAATAGAGTGTTGTGTAATTAATATAGTGACTGATCGAAGACACCTTTTGACCCATTATTTCGGATGTTATGATTATTTTATAATATGGAGTGTAGATAAGGTATAGATTGTTATTTTTATCATTATGTATTATTTTGCCGTGCTCTTACCTCATTCTGTATTTTATAATGTTAATAACTTTTTATTAGTACTATTTCAAAAATTGTTATCGACTAATTATTTTTTTAATTAGATCTTTTTTATTTTATAAGCTAGTTAAATGTGTATGTTTCCATTAAAAAAAATTAAGTTGACATCTCTATTGGATATAAGGCATAATACATAATAAATATTTTATAGAATGTAAATGCAGATTCATATGTAATTAACAAAAGCCATTATATTAAGAGAAATTGAGTGCCTAATGTAAAAAGAATCATGATGTTCTTTTGAAAATTCATTTAATACGCCTCCTAGAATTATTATTATTAATGGTCGTACCGAAGTCCTAATACATAATTGAACTTATTAAGCAATTTATACAATTGTTCTGTTATATATAAAAGTTTTATAATATTTAAGTGAAATTTAAGTCAACAATGGAGCCAGTATTTTGTGTGAGGCAACTAATAGAAAAGTTTAGGGAAAAGAAGAAAAAGCTGTGTGTGATATTTATAGATTTGGAGAAAGCGTATGATAGAGTACCGAAAGAGGTTTTAAAGTGGGTATAAATGAGAAAAGGAGTCCCAAAAAGGTACAATAATATAATAGAAGATGTGTGTGATGGGTATGAGTAGGAGAGCACCCAGGTTCTGCTTTAAGCCCTTACTTATTCTCTATAGTGATGGATGAAATTACTAGAGAAATACAAGGAGAGGTGCCGTGGTGAATGTTGTTTGCTGGCGACATAGTGTTAATAGGAGAAAATAGGGAAGAAATTAATCAAAGGCTAGAGGTGTGGAGATCAGCTCTCGAAGAAAAGGGTTTAAGAATAAGTAAAAGTAAAACAGAGTATATAAAGTACGAGTTTGACAAAGGAGACCACGAGGTAGGTGAAATAAGGAGACCAGTGACAATAGACGGCAACATGATAGGACAGGTGGAAAGTTTTAAGTATTTAGGATCAGTTGTGTAAAAGAGTGGTGGTATTGACGAAGATGTAAGACACATTATTAAGTGCGGGTGGTTGAAGTGGAGAGAAGCGTCTGGCGTCTTATATGATAAAAAAATTCCAATGAGGCTGAAAGGTAAATTCTACAAAACTGTAATAAGGCCAGCTATGATTAAAAAATTCAGAGAAAAGGTTGGTTGTAGCTAGATACATTCATTAGGATGTTTCAAATTGATTATGAGAGGATAATCTACATTTTTACATGGGCTATTGTTATTAGATAATTTTTTTTTGTATAATGTGACTGGTTTAAAATGTTTAAAATTTCATGAGCTTATTTCAATGCAAGTTCCTACGCATCATGTTTATAGCTATAAAGAAAAATAAATATTTAAAATGCATGAAAGTGTTATAAATATATTTAAATAAAAGTATTTGAATAATTTTATTAATCATTTGGTTGAAAATTAAAAATTGATTTTTTTAAAGTATTTTATATTTTTTTATTATTAATGTGTAACTAATAAAAAGAGATTCCCTTTTTAATATATAATATTTCAATTAAATAATTTATGGTAATTTTTTCAGGTTTTAGCAGTAAGTTTCTAATTTTTTATTTAATTCTATGTTTTGTGGTGGTTGTAATTTAAGTTTTATTAGTAACCTGTAATTACAAGTCTTTCCAGAATAATGATATATTTTTTACATTTTAACTGAATAAGAAAGGTTGTTTATAATTCTCATTATCGTTATTAATTTTTATTTATTACCGTTCTATTATTCCTTATTAATAATTCAGAGAATATTCACTTTATACTGTAACTGCATCTTTTTGGTATGTATTCCAACTGGTCTTACAACTAATCACGCAATTTTTTCAAAAAATTATTAAAATAATTAAAGAAACAAAGTGAGTATGAGCTAATTTTAAAATACCTACCATATCAAAAAACAGCCTAACTCTAAGTAAAATTAAACATTGATTACCTAAACGTGCGAAGCATAAACTCTAAAATAGACTTGTTAATTTGTAATATAGTATTCATGATAATGTTATTCACATTCACTCTTGGTGATATCCACAAACATATCAATTAGGATAAAATTAGTGTACTATTTATCGCTGAGAAAGATTACCTCTTGTTATTTCGTTTTCTCGTTGAGGTGATGTGTTGATTGTTATTAAAAATAATTTTATATCGTACCATTTATCTATTAATGATTCAACAACGAACAGGTATATATATTTATTTAATCCCGTAATAAATCTATTATTATTGACAGTGTATACATTCTACTTTGACTGAACATCGACTGTTTAAATGCTACTTTGAAAACTATTGAAAACATAATTTTCACGTATAATAAAACTAAATTGCTCCTTCAAGAAGATTTTAATTTATCTAAATTGAAATGGCGATCTACTGCTGGCGGTTTACTTAATTTACTTTGGGGTCAATCCATGCCAAATATATAGTTGTAGCGAAATGATGAAACATAAAATAACTTTAAGCCTCATAAATTTTGTCTCAGAATATGAAAGAGTATAATATTTAATATTTCTGAATAATCTATCTTATTATCCAACAAATTAATAAGACACATAGCATCTAGATATTTCCTAATAGTTTCAAGTAATTCTATATAATAATATTTAATTATCTCTATATTTGTTAAATTTTCATCTCTTATTTTAAAAGCAAACATTTTAATAAATTCTGCTTGTAAATTTCTTAAGCTTTCGATTAAATCACTCTGACTTGGATTCCAAATTATTGTATCAAATTCACGTACTGATTGTACTATAGAAAAACATTTTTAAACATTATGATCCGAAAGCTCCTTTATTTTGAGTAACTTCAAAATGATAATTAAATGACAAATTACATGATTGCCAAACACTCAAATCTTTTACATGAGAAACACAATCAATTTTCATGTTTGTGAACTTATAATTTAAAACATTTATTAACCGAGAACGAATAAAAATACTCTGACATATTTAACAATATTGGGTTGAAGTAGGTTTTACAAATACCAATTACAGATTGAATCATTACAAGGTCAACGTCACTTTTAATTTCGGATAATAATTTCATATCATCAGCAAATAATAAGGATTTGAGTAACTTATAAACTGAGCTAACATCATTAATAAATAAAATAAACAAAATTTCCAACGCCCCAAAAATATGAGGCTTAAAGTTATTTTATGTTTCATCATTTCGCTACAACTATAATATGAATGGTCAATTGAATCATTTAATATTCGAAAGAAATCAATTAAATGATTAAAATTTTGAGTTTTTTTTATAATACACGTATTTAAAAGAGGTCTATTTTAGGCTAATTGATATTAAAAATTATTATTGTATTTCTGTTTTATTATTTATACTCCATGCCTACTGGGCATATAAAAAGTGTTCAGTAAGTAAGGAAACGAGTTATAATTACTGAACGTTCTGTATATTGTAAAATATAAATATTAATGAAGCTATTGATTACTTTTATGATATACTCTATGAAGCAATTTATAATTTTTTACTTAATATTGTTTTACAAAAATCATATTTTCCTTTTGGTATTCATCAGAAACGATGTTGTATTCAAATAAAAAAAAAATTATTAATTTTACACAATACATAAATGACTAATTGGAGAATGGCTATCAATTTAACGTTTTGCACTGATTTTTCTAAAATCCTTTTATACGATTAAACATTATATTCAAGAAAAAAAGTCCCTGAGTCACTTGTAATTTTTAGTTCTTAACAAAATTCCTCTTTATAGCTCAGTCTAAAAAAGGTTGATATCTATTTTTTCCAAAATTTACATTTTCTGTACAATTTAAATTTTTTAATTTTTGTATTTTAGTATGTAAAGAGTGTAATCAAGATGTAATTATGAACATAGCTGTAGCTGAGTGTTGTAAAACTCAGTTACATCAGGAATGTTTAGATAAATGGTTAACTAATTCGATAAGGTGTCATTTATGTGAAGGAGATTTAATATCCGGTAAATATTTAATAACATTACATAAATTTAGTTTTTTTTTTTAGAAAAATAAATACACAAAAATGTTAACTAATATGTGGGTAACATTAGAATGACTATAAGCTACATTAGTAGGTTTTTTTTAATAATATTTAGAAGTACCATCCCTAGAATTGTTCGAATACCCCAAAAAAAATAATTGTGCAAAAATTGATGACGATTATCAAACTATAAGGCATGCCCTAAGAGGGTTAAAAATGATAACCTATGGGAAGGTTTTTAGTTTTTATTTCTATCTCCTAAACATTAACTTTTACGAAAAAGTTCATAGAAACTTATTTGTAAATATGTTTTGCTATAAATAAGATATCTACAAACATTTTTCAAAAATTGTTATTAGCCTAACAAAAAAATGAAAATGCAAATGTTCTATATTTACCGTTGAAACTATTAACTTGATTTATTTTATGAACCGTTCACTGTAGAAAAAAAATATTCGCACAAAAATTGTTCTAAATTAAATTTTCTATATATTTTTATTTAACTTTTTTTTTTTATCATTTACTAATCACAAAGTACATTAAATCATTTGTACAATTAATTAAAATAAAATATTCAGACTTAAATACACCGGTACACAAAAAAAAGTTGTCTGTACTTTTGACCGGACCCACCTACAGACATGTATTTTGACCCGCTGAATCCGAATTTGAAGTCTGTTTGGCTCGGTCACCCTTCAGATTTGAGTAAAATACAAAAAACCAAAAAATAGGCAAAAAATTGCAAAAACTGCAATCAAAGCGATGAAAAAAATTTTGTGCACCCTGATCAAGTATGATTTTTATGTATTTCGATTTACTGAAACTGAATCTGAACGTTAATTAGCTTGTTGAGTCGTCAACATTTGAAAAATTGCAAAAAAACCCAAAAAATTACAATAAATCATGAAAAATCGAAATTATCGAGCTGAAAACAATTTTTTGGATTCAGATTGAGTATGATTTTTATCTATTTCGATTTACTGAAACTGAATCTGAACGTTAATTAGCCTGTTGAGTTGTCAACATTTGAAAAATAACAAAAAAACCAAAAAAAATCAGGAAAATTGTATTTATAAATATGAAAAAAAATTTATAGAACACGATTAAATACTTTTCTTGTATTTTTTCACGCATAAAATAGGAGTTTAGAATATGAAAATATAAAAAATTGTAATATTTATAAAAAAAATGACTGGAATGAAGAGAACGATTTTCTCGAATTTTAACCTCTTCATGCACGGTGGCATCATTACCACTAAATTGTAGAATTTATATAAAATCGAAAAATCGTGGTAGCCATGTAATTATTGTTTTCGTTTAATGTACGGAATGTTACGCATCGGTCTACTTGGTTATGTTATCATTTGTGTTATCATTGAAAGAGATATATTAATAAACGCGAAACTGTTATGTGCATTTGAAAAAGTCAAATTTTACTTTTTTTTTTATATATAATTAACGACCAAATAATGTAAGTATATTTATAATTAATTACTTTTATTACATAATATAGTACGACCTATTCATATTTGGCAATATTGAAACAATATAATGTTGTTATGTATTCGAAATTGCTTAGGTACCACGTGGTATTGAATGATACTACTGTGCCTATTATATGAAAAATAATAACAATTTATACTATGATGTTTTTTTTTCTAGTTGAAAATAGATCTCAGGGATAAAGATATAGTTTTTTTTTTTGATTTAGAAATCCCTAGTGATTCAGAATGTGCTGTATGTCCAGAATGTATGAGAGCATTTCACACTAAATTAATAAAAAATTGACTACAGTATATATTATTTTGTTAAATACTTTTAAAATATGTTATAAAACTTATATTCAGTTAAAAAACTGAAGTTATCAGAAGTCTGAAATTTAAGAAACATACCTAGTCTTATTTATAATTTTTTAAATATTATTTGTTTATTATTATTCAATATTGATCTTTTAAAACTTGTTTTATTATATATATTTTATGAACTTAATTTTATCTGAACGTTAATTAAAAAACGTTTTAAAATAAAAAAAATCTCAAAAAACCAAAAATATTAGGAAAATTGTATTTATAAATATGAAAAAAAATTTATAGAACACGATTAAATACTTTTCTTGTATTTTTTCACGCATAAAATAGGAGTTTAGAATATGAAAATATAAAAAATTGTAATATTTATAAAAAAAATGACTAGAATGAAGAGAACGATTTTTTCGAATTTTAATCTCTTCATGCACGAGATTTTTAATTAATACAATTAATACAATTTCAAAAATGTGATATCTACACAGTAAATACAAAATATTACGCATCAACATTTGCTCCAATAATATGCAGGCACCTTTAAGTCTATCTGTATTAGAAACTATTGTATCACAACATAATGATTTTTCTTTTTCAGTTAAACTCAATTTTTCAATTAGTTGTTCTACATAATTATTGGTAAACTTTCAACTAGTTGTTTCCCTTATAATTAAAGAAGAAGTTTTCCATCTTTCTATGGGAGTATACCAGATAAAAACATGTAATTAAACATTTAAAAATAATAAACAATAACTTAATTTTGTGAATGACTTTTTCGTAAGCACATAAATATAATGAATTTTGTGGTTCTTAAATTTATGAAAATAATGAGAAAACCGTATAATTTCATAGAATAATTAATAAAAAAAATGTTAGATAAAAAATATATAGAAAATTTAATTTAAAACAACTTTTGTGCGAACATTTTTTTCTACAGTGAATATTTTATAAATAAATCAAGTTAATAGTTTCAACGATAAATATAGAACATTTGCATTTTCATTTTTTTGTTAGGCTAAATAACAAATTTTTTTTGGGTATTCGAACAATTCTAGGGGAAACTACTATTTCCTTCATTATTTCTATGATTTATAAGTATAATATATGAATAAAGATCTATTATAGCAATTAAATATAGTATAAAAGTAATATTCAATAATTTAATATTATAACATAAAAAAAAAATAATCAAAATATATAAGTTAATATGAAATTTAACAACACAGCAGACGAAATCATAGGTGAAAGTAGGCATGAAATATATCTGAATGTCAATATAATATAGAATACTACTGGGTATAACTATACTAAATATAGTTTTAAATATATCAACTATAGCATCTACTTAAACACTAAGAGTTACATATATGTGATTACTACGATTTTTTCCGAAATTAGTAAGAAAAAAATATTGATTTTGACGAAATTTCAAGCTTTTCTCATAAATTTACTGTTAATAGTAATTATATAAGTTTCTGACAACATATGGATCTAAAATATACGATTTTTTAAACTCTCATACATTTTTTTATTTAATGGTATTAATATCAAAGTTGTGAGTTGAGCTAAGAAGTTTAAAAGTTCAACATTTTTAAATTAAAAAATTTCATAAAAATCATTTTTAAAGTATCGAAAAAGAAAAACGTTTAACATGACATTATTAATCGAAATTTTGCACGAATTATTTTTAACATATCAAAAATCAATAACAACTTGATAACAATTTTTTTTTTTTTTTTTTAATTAATATTTTTATATGTAAATACTTGTTTTTACTATGAAGTAATAATCTTAAAAAAATGGTAATAAAAAAAATCCTGATCGAGTGGCTGCTTGTGTTTAATGTACTGTCTTACTTGTGTCTGTGTTTTCTCTGAGTGCGTTATTCTCTATAAAAGCAGGTTTGAGTTGATCAATTGATATTGTTTTACTAGTACCGTTGATTTGAAGATGAAATGTCTTGGCTTTTCTTTTTAACACTTTAAAAGGTCCTTCGTATGTATATGTTAGTTCTGATCTTATAATATCAATTTTTTGATATACATGGGTACAAGTTCTAAAATCTCTATGCATGTCTGTTTTGATGATAATGTTTGGTGGTATACTATTATGGCTAATTTGGATATTTGTAATTGAAGTTGTTTTATAAAATCTTATCGTTTTGGTAGTTCTTTTTTGCTTCAAAGAAATATCCAGGTAGTATTAGTGTTTGACGGTTGATTAGTTTGGTTGGAGATGTTTTCAAGTCTTCTTTAAGGGTTGTACGTTGAACTAATAAAATAATATGTAGTTCTGAAGACTAATGGACGCTATCTTTACATGTTATAGTGGCTTCTAGTGTCCAATATACTGTATCTATTATTCCGTCGGTTAGTGCATGGTACGTTGATGAACGTATTTTTTGAAAACCTAATGTTTTTGATAACTGATTATATAATATTGACTCAAGTTGTCTACCCTGATCGATCGTTATTCTATGGAGCACTCCGAATCTTGCAATCCAATTCTGAATTAGAGTAGTTAGATTCATATGTTCGAACGTATATGAGTAGTAGATCGAAACGACCTTTTGGTGGATTAAAATACCCAATTTGGCGGACTGTGAGTTGTGACCTCGGCTTGTTCCGCATCACAGATTCTTTAAGTTAGTGTTACCGTGTGTGAGTTGTCGGCGAGCGATGTCGAGTTTTCTGATATACTATTGTTTAATTGTTTAACGTAATTAAACTGAAGTATTGTTGTTTAATTATTAAACTTTGTGAGAAGGTTGTAAGATAAAATTCAATACTTAATACTTGTTATTATTTATTTATTGTAATTAAAATAATTGGATAGTAACTAATAGTAATAGTAATAAGTACACTCGGTAATACGACGGCGGAACTACAACAAATTATTATTAAAAACATAGACCAAATATACACAATTCGAGTGATCAGAAATGTGCTAGATCAGCACGTCGTCATTATAACGATTTTACCAATTTTTTTTTTCGTTAATTTCCATACAAATCGTGATTTAATTAATATAGAGTTCCTTTTATTACATAATGAGATAAGTTATGTATTGTTGAAAAGAATTTTCTTTTCTGTGATGGTTGGGTTGGGTTTACGATTGGTCGTATTTTACCAGTACTTGTGGCGCATTTTATTTTTTTGAACTCTTACTCTTTACATGTTTTGAATTTTTAGACTAGTATCAGTTAATATATAAGCTTTGTTTTGTGTTTTGGCTATTTATTCTATTAGGTTTATTGGGTCTGATATACTTGATATGCTTTCAATTCAGAAAAGGTAGTCCGTGGTAATGTTATTCGATCCGATAATATATTGTGTGATATAAATGAAAGTTTTTGTTGCTGTTGTTCAGATACTTTTTTTATTTTTTGTTAAAAACATGAACCAATGATTTGTGATCTGTATAAATTGTAAAACCTTACAATTATAAGCTTACGACTGTGAAATATAAGTAGAAACATTTTATTTTAATTACTTGGTATACAACTCCACCGATTGCTCTATTACTGGCGTCTTTAGTAAGTGTTAACGTGGCTAACTCATGTGGGTATGCTAAGTATGTTGATTATTCTAGTAATTTTATATATATATAAAATACTTCTTTTGCTTTAGGTGTATAACTCAGGTGTAATTTTTTTTTATTTTCTGGAATATGCTTATTCAAACATAGTTGGTGATGCGCAAAGTGTGGTAGAAAACGTCTATAAAACTTATCATATTGAGAAATCGCCGTAGGTTTTTTATTTGATTGGGCATACCTATTCCTCTAAAAATTTAAAATTTTTCTGGTTCCGGTGTGGTTTCTTCTTTTGAAATTTGGTGACCTAAAAAAGTTATTGACTTTTATCCTAAACTGCGTATTTTAAGGAGATCTTAATACCACGTTGAGTATTTCTAATACTGTACATAGGTGTATTTTATGCTATTATTCGGATTCTGAAAAAATTAATATATCATCTATGTACGCAACTGTAGATGGTAAGTCTCGGATTATTTTGCTTGTGAACCTCTGGTACGTTTGTGCACTGTTTCTTAGTCCATAAGGCAAATTTAAAAATTCAAAAAATTGTTTTATTTATAGTACGAAATATAAGCATTCATTTATCATATGTCAAAATTGCATAGTATTTCTGGAACATTTTTCAAAAGTTAAGTTGAAAAATTTCTACTTATTACATATATGTTTCAAATTTTGAACCCTTTTGTATAAGAAGAAATGGTCTGATTAAGTATGTAAATATAGTATGTTGGATAAAAGGAGTATAATGTACCCCATCGTATCAAGTATTTATGAAAAAAATATTTGTGTTGATACATACAATACATTTTCAAAAAATTATAGCAATATAAAGTTAAAAATCAAAAATTTTAACATAAAAATAACATATTTTTTAACTACGGCAACTATTTGCACATAGAAGATAAGTCGCCAGAACAAATTTTCAATTTTTTTAACTTATAGAACGTAACATAAGCTTTTATTGAACATATGATTAAAAGACGTAGTATTCTCGGATTATTTCAAACGTGAAGTAGAAAAAATTAACTTTTCGTGCATAAGTTGCTATTTTGAAACTCGCTCTGTTGGCAGGTTAAGGGTTAGAATATCAAACAATTTAAATCAAATGAAAGAGTAATACCTAATGTGATTATATTAAAAAACGGTAGCACAGTGGAGTGGCGGCACAGTATGGGCGTGGCATAGTTGGGACAAGTATAGATGATATCTGACAGTGATTAAAATCACTATCATAAGTAACCGTTCGATGCAAATCTGTAGATAGTGTTTAATTTTAAGAGATTTGTAGATTGTTACAAAAACAACCATAACTCTTATTTCCTTAATTTTATCCCGAATTATAATTATAGTATATGAATAAATATTATAATAAATAATAATTATAGTAATTAAATTTAGTATGAAATAGATATACAATATTATAATATTGTAATTTTTACGGAAATAAAAAGAAGTTGTATATCCCTTTACTTTTAACGTGTATAAAAATTTAAAGGGTTTGATGCAATACATTTTAATAAAAAATGTTGTTACTTTTGAATAAATACACTAGACTACAAGGAACTTTCATCAAAAACCTATATATACTGTCACGACTATCGTCGTGGAACGCTAATTAAATGACACGAGTTTTAGTTCTACTATAAAATGGCGTGAAGCCGTATATTGTTTCTTCTAAATATAGTCACAAAAATAAGAACACAATAAAATATACAATGTACTCAATACTTAATCACAAAACCGACAGTAAAATCGTATGTGCGACGAGTTGACAGGTGTAATTTTGATAGATCCGTATCGTACGGGGTCACGGAGATTACTTAACGTATATTTGCGGCGGGTCGTAGATGGACGTGCGGCACTTGCTGGACTTTGTACCGTGGCGTATCGCACGCGGTGTTAGTCAGTCAAACTACCATATGCACGTAGTAGGGCGGCGGCTGATAAAGGTGTCACGGGTCGCGGGGCTCCGTGTATAGAGAACGACGCGGGACCGTGTCAATACTTTTCTAAAACAACTTTTGCACTGTTTCAAATCTGCAATTAGACTCTTTCTAACACTTCTTATTTTTTATATTATTACTAATTACATATAAAATAACAATTAAAAGAAATAAAAATTTGTTTTCAAATTATTACTGTTTTTGATTTTTAATATATTAAAAATAATCAGTCCAAAATTTCATTTTTAACATTTTATTTTATAGCAATTTTAAGTAAATAAAATTGAAAAAATGTCAATTATTAGCGATTTTTATATTTGTAATTTTTTGGGGGATTTACCCCGTTTACGGGGAACGAGGGAATTTTTTTCAATTTTTGAGGGTAATGTTTTCGACTAGATACGATTTGTGATCATTTGACATATTTTTCATCAAAATCGGTCCAGCGAGAGCTGAGATTAAGCGTTCACAGACACGAAAAAAAAACACATCATAGTAAAATTAATACCTTCTCAGCTTCGCATTGAAGCTAAAATAATTATGTTTTGTTCATTTTTAAAAATTATGATAGTTATTAAAAATACTATCATAGTTTTAAGAAAAAAAAGTTTTAAAAATGTACAGATTTTAAAACCGTAAATTTTGGGAATCGATGGTATTTTTTCATTTTTTGAGGTTATTATCTTCAACTCTATAGGATTTGTAATATTTTGACGTATTATTGAGAAAAATCGGTCCTGTGAATAAGTAGCTAATCGCTGAGAATAAGTGATAACAGATACAAAAATTAATAAATAAACACATCATAGTAAAATTAATGTCATCTCAGCTTTGCAGCAAAGCTACAAAATTATCATTTTGTTGAAAATTAAAATTTGATTTATTAAAAAAATGTTATGTTTTAGTTGTTGATGTGTGATTTTTAATGAAATTGGTATTTATTTATATTATTTAATATTTTAATTGAAGAATTTATGGTATTTTTTCAGATTTTGATAGTAAGTTATTAATTTTTTATTTACTTTATCTATATTTTGTTCATAGATGAACATTAATACATAGGCTACATGAATTCTACTAGTAACATGTTATTTTAAGTAAAATATAATAATATTCCATATCAGTAAGTTTAGTTTTCTGAAGTCTCTTCAATTTAGCCTTCAGTTTCTGATCATATTGGTCCTATTAAGAAGATAAATTTAAATATATTCAGTGGCTGGAATTTTTAATAAAAGAGGGTACTCCTATAAATTGATAATTGTATTTTTGCATACAATTTTTGGGATGGAATTTAAAAAAAAAATTGATTTGGGGTAAAAAAAACATAGTTAACACTTATTTTGAAATAAATGATATTTATACATTATTTTATTATATTTAAATAATTAGTCTAATAATTTTTATGTAATTGTTTTTATTAATTAAATAATATTGTTTTTTGAGAAAAATAATTTATTCCTAAATGACTAACTATTTTTTCAGTATTATAAGTAAATACTTTGATATTGAACTTCAAAATTACTAATTTTAATTAACTTTGTCATTAATTTGTTATTTCGATAAAGAAATTTNTTCAAAATTACTAATTTTAATTAACTTTGTCATTAATTTGTTATTTCGATAAAGAAATTTGGAAAAGATGTTATTTATTTATAAATTTACTTGTAAAAACTTACCCAATATTAACTGTAATCTTACCCCATCAATGGGGTAAGAGTATGCTTTTTATTTTCGTTAATTACTAATTAATTAAAATTGAACTCTCACTATTATTACTTAACTTTCATGTTTTGATAGTTTATCTAGCTAAAAAACAATATAAATAATTTATATCTACCATAAACTAAAAGTATATGTGACAGAAATCTTCCTAATTCTACAATAATTATATAAATAATCTGACTACTAAATAATATAACTTCAAAAAGAGTGTTGTTGGTGGGCAGCTTCTCTACTCAAAATAATCATGTCAAAAAATCAATATCAACTTTTATACTTATTGTATTAATATTGTATAACTAAAAAATTAAATAATAACGATATCTTTTAATAAATTTTTTTTTTTTTTTTTAAGGATCTCATGTCTGCTCTTTTTGTAAAAGAATGAAAAAAAACGAAAACATGAATTTGGTACTAATGAATTGTTGTAGTATCTATTTATGTACAGATTGTATCAATACAAATTTGAAAACTAAGTGTTTGTGTGGAGGATACTTAGTGGAAGGTACTTAATTTAAAAAATGATATTGTTAAGATTAATATGTAGTTAGGTAATTTTATATTTACTATTTATAGTGCTTTTATGAAAAAAAAGCTCAAAATTTTCATAAAAATCATTTTTTTAAATTTTTATCGTAATAAATCACATCAATAGAAATCATATCACTCATTTCTAAGTAACTTTTGATATTTAAAAAGCTTCTACAATTGACTAAGCAATAAGATTTATCTTAAAAAGGTGAAAAAAAAGTTTTAAACAACTAATTATTGTGGAGTTTTATAAATTAATTTTGATTTTATTTTATTTTTGTCATAAATATTAAGAAATAAATTAATGAATAACATTAAATGAATTTAAATAATTATTATGTTAATTTACAATTCTAGCTTCTAACCTTTTTCTCTTTAGGATAAGATACAGAATTCATAGTGCTCCAGTTTTATCTTTGGCTTTCCTTTGTCCATGTCGAACCCTTTTCAGTGTTCTTTTTAAGTCTAGTTATGAATCAAGTTAGGCTGGTGAAACAAAATTTTAAATTACAAACTGTATAAAAATTTGTTATTACACTTTAGGTATTACTTTCGAAGACGTCCGAAAATGTACGCAGTGTAAGGAGCGTACTGGAAAATATAATTATTCTCCTCGTTGTCCACAAATATTTTGCAAAAAATGCTTTAAACACTTGAATAAATGTTGTGTTGATAAACCACCCTATTGTATCTATTGTTTTGAAGAATATGTGAAAAAACCATTCTTCTCTTGGCATTGAATATGATATTTAACATAATACAATATGAAAATTGCTCATTGTTTGAAATGTTGCAGATTTTTAGAATTATTTAATAATTATATTTTTGATATTATTTTATTAATAAATACATATTTTGAATTAAACTTAATAATTAAAAAATTATTTCTTTTGTATTTATTTATTTTTGTAAGATTCGGTTCAATGCTTTGGCAGTATATTTTGTCGCGATACTCTGTTCTTACATCGCCAGATAGGTGTAATTGATTTATGTTTGTCGAGCAATCACGGCATACATTGGGTAGCTTACAGTAACAATGGTAAACACGTTACATTATTGTATACTTTGGTAATTTACCTCCTCCCTAGGAAGTACAATAGTATTTTAATAGATGCATGATCATTTATAGAAATTACCAGTATTTCGATCAGATCAACTTGACCAGACACTTGATTTTGAAATTTCTCATACATTTTTTTCATGAAAAATAGTTACTTAAAATTTGATATATTTTTTGTAATAATATGATCCTATAACTGACCTCAGTGAACGTTTCAAAATAACAACTTTTCCATGATAAATTAACTTTTAAAAGTGTTCCGAAAATACTGACACTTTTATATATATCTTAAATTAAAGCTTATGTAATTAACTTAAATTTAAAAAAAGATAAATTAATTTCTGGACTTTTCTTTATGATAAATCGAATCGTATTTAACAATACGTCTATTGGTCACAACTAGTGTAAATATGACAGTTTTAAGGAAAAGAAGTATAAAAATCGAAATTTGCCAATTTAAAAATTAATTGATTTTTTGGTGAATTTCCCTTATTTACAGGGAACGAGGGAAATTTTTTTTTTTTTTTAAAGACTGTCTTTTACGTATCGTTAAAATAAATCGGTCCGGTAAGATCTGAGGATATGTGGCAACCTACACACAAACAAAAAATAATAACTTTTCAGCTTCTCATCGAAGCTAATAGTTCACTATGATAGACATAATTTTTTTACTACTAATCACAGCAAAAAGTATAAAACGGTAAAAATAACTGAATATTAAATAGATTTGGTTAAACTTTTCCAATGCATTTATTTGGATGATCTAATATTTAATATAAACTAGTTAATACAAACATAACAATTTTTCAAAAATATCTTAAGTATTTCGATTGCGTAGCAAAAGCGAATGAATGGGATGATAATAAAAAACTTTCTATGTTACCGTTATATTTACAGGATCATGCACTTAAAATATTTGAATTTATAGAATATTGATCGACAAATTTAACTTGGGAAGATGTTTAACTGTCATTAATTAATTTTAACTCTTACAATAATCAAAATTTAATTATGATGAAAATGACGGATAGTGAATCGGTTAAAACATTTTTAGTAAGAGTAGTAGCAGGATGTCGTAGGTTTGAAGGTATCATGTCGGAAAAACATATCATAGAGTATTTTTTTAAAGGACTACCAGTTGAAATAATTAATACATTTAGGTCATTAGATAATAGTACTATAGATAAATTAATAGAAAATATTTTAAGAATTGAAAGAAATACAAATTTAATAAACGACGAAAGCGATGCAGGCATTTTGAAAAAGGAATTAGATTCTCTTTTAAAAAAACATAATGCTAAATTTAATGATTATGGAAACATAAGTTATGTAGGTAACCAAAGTTTAATGACATATCCAAACCATAATCAGCGTAGAGTAATGAATTATAGAACTAATAAATATAGAAAGAACAAATTAAATAACAATTTTAGAAATAATGTAAATAAGAACTATAATAATAAAAATTATAGNGAAAGAACAAATTAAATAACAATTTTAGAAATAATGTAAATAAGAACTATAATAATAAAAATTATAGAGGAAATTTTTATAGGTTTAACAAGATGAATAGGCACTTTTATTATAATGATCGGTGCGTATAACAGTTTTATACGAAAATCACCACATTATCTTCAAAATAATCCTAATCTAGAGAATACACACCATCAGTTAGCCATTCAACAATACGTTCCACCGACTATTTTTTACAATTTTTCTTTTCAACCACCATCAATATGTAATAGCGCGCACAATTCTAATCAATTAAAAGTGAATAAAATTGATACACCTTTAATTAATGAAAAAGTCAATATTAATGATAGGATAGCTAGTTATGAATCAAACACTCAATCCTTAGATTCGTCGATTATAATTGACGATTCTCCACTAATAACGGGCAGAGTAAATAAAAAAAAATATTATTTTCGTCGTTGATACAGGAGCAAGTACAAGCATTATAAATAAGAATTTTTTACCCAGTAATCATATTATTTAGCCACTTAATAATGTTACATTAACTACAGCTAACGGATCACATTTGCATGTGGTAGGTAAAACTACTTTAGAGGTAAAGTTCGAAAGACATATATTTTTGATAGACTTTACCATAGTCGATAATTTATCTTTAAATAGTTTATTAGGATATGATTTTTTTAAAAAATATAGAGCGACAATCTACACCCGAGAGGCTAAAATTACTTTATTAAAAACAATGAAAAAGTAAACATACATTTTGTTAACAATAAAAATGTCTGCAAAGGTTAATCAAATATTGATCAATCAAATAAATTCGACAACTTAAATTCTATCGAACTCATGACTAATCATTCAATAAAATTAGTACAGATGAGTGTTAGGGAAATTGCAGTGAAAAGCGACATTTTAACACAAGTAGCACCAGACGGTTGGCGCGGAGTATCAACACTCGAAGCAGTCTTAAATAATAAAGGTATAGATATTAATGCTTATGAAATTAAAAAAATATTAGGCATTCATCTGTCTGATAAGCCAATTTATTTAGAAAGTGAAGACTTAGCAGCTGTCACAAATCATTTTGGTTTAGGCTTAATAATTATATCAGAAAACAATAATATTAATTCTGTATTACACTTTACAAACCCTAAAAAATCGTTTGTAGTGGTTTTGTTTTCAAATTGCCATTGGATACTCTTAGTTTACAATCCAAATGCTAAATTTATTCGCACAAGTCGTAGTATTATTCAAATTAACGAATTTAATACTTTAGCTGTTAGAAGAAATATTTTGCAAAATAGGATAATTAAATGTGATTTTACTATCTTTCCGACATCTGAACGAGAAAGCAAATTTAAAACACGGAGCGTTAAACAAGACGTAGCAAAAAACATTAACAATGATTCTCACACGAACATAACTCAATTCTCAGAAAACGTTAAAAGTAATATTTCTTTATCTCCTATTGTTACAACATCGGAAAACGTTCTAGACTGGGATATTAATCCAGCGTTACCTATTTATCAGCAAAATGAACTTAGAGGTTTATTAATGAAATATAATACAATTTTTTCTAAACATAAATATGATTTAGGCTCGTGTAAAATTACTCCGATAGAACTTCAGTTATCAAATAATAAAATAATAAATTTACCTAATTTTAAGTTAAGCCGCGTAGAGCGTAATGAAATCGAAAAACAGACAGAGGAACTTTTAAAAACTGGTATTGTAGAGGAATCTTCAAGTCCTTATTTCAATCCTGTGATTTTAGTCGCTAAAAATCAAGGAAAATGCAGCAAAAGTCAAGAGGGATCAAAAGAATACAGAATGCTAATAGACTTTCGAAAACTTCATGAAATAATTTATCGTGAAAGCTTCCCTTTACCAATAATACAAAATTTATATGATTGTTTAGCAGGAAACCAATACTTTAGTTCTTTAGATGCTACTTCAGGTTTCCATCTAATAAAACTTTCTGAAAATTCTAAAGCTCTTAAAGCTTATTCAACTGAAAATGATCATTTTCAGTTTACTCGTTTACCTTTTGGGTTATCTAATACACCCCAATTTATCAAGCTGCTATGTGTAAAGTCATTGCTGGCTTAAATTATAGACACAATATATGCTATTTAGACAATTGTNCTTAAATTATAGACACAATATATGCTATTTAGACAATTGTGTTGCATTTGGCAAATCATTTGAGTCTCATTTACATTCACTAGAATTAACATTTCAACGATTTTTAAAGTATAACTTAAAACTAAAATCATCTATAATTAACCAATTTCATAAAATTAAAGACTATCTATAGATTTTCACCGAAACGTTTTTTATGATAATGATTTTAATCACTGTCAGATATCATCTATACTGGAACCAACTATACCACTACGCCACTTTGCCGCGACCCTACTGTGTTGGATTGTTTATTTTATAAGCTATATAAATATTTAATTTANTTGGGTTGTTTATTTTATAAGCTATATATATATTTAATTTGAAAAATTAAATTTGACACCCTTTTAAGGCATAAATGGATGATTTAACAAACATACTTTATAATAAATAAATCGAAAAATATATAAAATTAAAAACACCATAATGGATTTTCTTCATATAATTATTGTTTTAAGTTAAACTGAATGGCTAATATTAAAAGAATCACCCTGTATAATATGTTGGGAGACTATAGACAGCCAATTGAGCATAAAGAATACATAAAATAAGTTAGTTAAATAGTAAAATGATAAAATAGTTTATCACGTAAAATAAACCAGCATAATTCAATAAAAAATGACTTCGTGATGTAGTACATATATAGTTACAAAAAAATATGTACAAAAATTGTATGATTTTTTGAAAATTAATGCTTATTTAATTAATAACATACAAAAATATATTAAATTCTTAAATAAACAACTAACATGCAATATTAGAGCTCAATATGTTGTTTAATCAATTACATTATTTCATTAGTTTTATGGCAAATGTATTATGCGATCTATTTTTGAATATAAAAATACTATTAAAATAAATACCATGATAAATATCCATGGTTAAAAGACTTATAAAGAGTTTTAAAAAAATATCTTATTATAGCTTGTTAAATTATCACATAATAAAATAATTTATATATTGTCAATTGAAAATGATTTTAAAGACATTTACTGCGATATTATTTTTGTTATGTATTGTGAAGCTAAAAATATGTTATGGCATAAAATTCTGGAAGACAAAAGATAAATCATTAGAAAGAGCTTTAAAGTTAGACACTGGTTTCGAGTATCCTAGCTATGAGGATCTATGCGATTTGTCAATGGAAGATTTCAAAAACAAAATCTGCGCAGGAGATACAGTATTAAGAAGTATTACTGATTCAATAAAAACAAAAATTCACTTTATAGAGTTGGATCTCCTTTGTGGTAATACATTCAATCTTCTTCAATATTTGAATCTTATTTATTTTTTCATTAATTTTCCGTCTGGACAAACATATGATATAAACAGAATTATTTTAAACGAATCAATTACAAAACATATTTTAGTTATTTTGATGAAAAAGAATCGCAAAGAAATATTTGACGGTTTTTGGGCAATGCATTTTTATATTTCTTATATTCGATTGTTTGGTAATGAAATACATCAATGTCCATATAATATTGCAAATGCTCACCAAATCCTTCGCACAATGTTAATATATTTTTCTTTAAATGTATGTAGATATAATAATAAGTATGACGTAAAAGATACTCCTTCAGATATTTCGGAACAATATTCAACTCTCACGAATCTTATAGATGTTATGATTCGAAGAAGAGAAATCAACAAAAATGTATTGGTAATTGGGGACAAAGATGAAAGTGCATTCTCACTCAGAAGTATTTATATGTGCGACATAATTGAAAACAAAGAATTATTGAGAATTGTTATAATGGATTTCGGTGAACAAAGTAAAGATACGTTTGATGCTATTTATAATGACATACATGAAGCATACAAACAAGCAAAGAATTATTTTATGTTTGATTTATGGATAAAACGAATTGGAGTTTATCAACGAAAAGTCTTAAACGTTTTTAAAACCGTTTTAATGAATTTAATGAAAAAACACTTTATCTACAGTTCTTTAATGTTAGACAATGAACAAATAGATAAAGTAAAATATTTCATAGATAAAATAGCAAATTCACTTCAAAATTTGACTTTGTTATTTAATGGCGTAGAAGCTCATGATTTTGAAAAAATGTTCAAATCTCTCACAGATTTACCCTCAGATCATCAAAATCTTAGATATTATCATGGTATTTTGATTTTAAATATCGAACGCATAATAGATACAATAAAACCCAACTTTTTTAAATTAATTTCAAATGATATAATTAGTGACTCAGACTATGAATCGAAAATCAATTTTGAAACTATAATGTATATTGTAAGAAATGAATTGAATGAAAATAAATCCATCAAAAATATTGAAAATTTTTGTTCATTTTCAGATTCTAAAGGAATGAATGATAATTTTGTAAGAATATTTTTATTTACGAATTTATTAAATAAATCATTCGAAAAAGTAAGCATAATAAGTATTTTATCATGTTTAAAATTTTGTGAATCTTTGGAAACATTTGGTTTTAATAACCATGGTCATGTAGATGGTGAAAATGAGGAAAGGTTATTGGAATTGTGAAACATATTTTTTAAAACAAACTTCAATCATTTACAATTATAAATAAAATTTTTGATTCCAAACTTTTATTAAATTTACATACTTTGCAGTTAAAAAACGCCTTTTTTATTTATTTGGCATTAAACGAAATCCACTCATTTATACTAAAATGATTTTTATAGGTGTTTTATAAATAGACTTTCTCATTCTGATTATTTGACATCCAAAATATTAATGAATATTTTATATAAAAATAATGAATAACATTCATATTCTTAGAATAACAATTGTTTTTAAATAAATAGTTTGTTATAATTCAAATAACAAAAATTAATAAAATAAAAATAGAAATAGGCTAGGGCCTTGTATATGGTGAGAACCTGATGTTGTGTTTCTATCGGGGTCGTATGGTTCGAGGGTTTAGAACGATAAAGACAAGTAGATATAAAAAATAATAACGTAGTACCTCTAATTAAGGTGTAATATGCTATCGTCTGGATAGTTTCTAATGTCCTAACTAAGAAGTAACGAAACGCAAAGTCAGTTCACGAAAACCTCGGCAACGAGACGGCAGAGCCAGCCCACGAATACCAGAGCCTAACTTATACAGTAGAAATCACGCTAGGTTTTTTTAAAACATCTTTAAGGCAACAAAACGGCAGAGCCAGTTCACAAATACCATATAACGTGATTATGTATAATTTTTTTTAACTAACCAGTCAAAATTGACACTTTAAGATATTAATTTAAAAAAAGATCTATTGCTTTGTCATCCTTTACTCAAACTTATTAACTCCAAATAATTGGGTTAACATAAATTTACTTACTTCTTTTATTCTTGCAAATTGCTGTAAAATGATTTGATAAATATCTTGATATGTTTATACATGCTTAGAAGTATTTAATTCACACTTCGTCACAAGATAAATAATTAAAACAAGTTCTTTTCATATATAAATAAAACGCGTTAAAGTCAGCCGACAACAACACAGGGTTGTGACTGATAATTGTTTCTTTTCTATTATTATTTGAATTCAGTGAAAGCGAACTCTCGTCACTCTTTCGCTCCTAAAGTCTGAAAGGATTTCAGTGCTTTTTTATAGTAAAATGATAGTACCCCCAATCCAGGGTTATTGTTGTCAGCACTTTTAGTGATCTTTTTAGTTTATTATATTTAATTATACATTATATGATTATTATATTGAGATAGCATATTTAACAATTGATAAATTGACATATATATAAACTGATAAGAAATTGTGTTGAACAGTGTACATATTATGACAGATAAGATATTTGTTTGTTTACAAGTAATATAAAATACAGATTATAAATTTTTCATTGATAAATGTAAGATGCGTAATGCAAAACATTGAGTATATTACGACAAGTTTAAATAAATAATTTAAAGAAAATTTTACAAACGCATACTGTTGTTTAATTATATTATATTACATATGATTCAGTTAAAGGTCAATTATTAGTCACCTTTTAAAATCACTCTTTTCTGAAAACATATTTATAATTTATACATGGCAACTCCTTTTACTCTTATCTTAATAAGTAAACGCATGTGGCAACCCTAATCTTAAATTTAAAAACAAACTATATTTACGTTTTATAAAATGTTAAAATGATTTATATATTATTCATATGTATTAATTAATATAGAATATTCAGTAAGGAAACGGGTTTCTATTGTTTTCATTGTTTATTACAATTCACCTGTTTCCTTACTTACTTGAAACTCCGTATATTTTATGCTTACTTATCAATTAACAATAACATTACAAGAATGAAACAATGATGATTGTTCGGGGATAAAAAATACTATAAAAAGCAGATTAATCTCTCAGTCAGTGCTGAGTGCTAAAATATTTGGTCTGTTTGAATTGTCGTAACACAATAAGTGGGAAGTGGAATGCAATGTGTACGAAAATGAAGATGAGGATGTGGTGACTGCAGTCTTGGTATTCACGCGCGTGTTGTCATACAGCAGTCACCGTGCTCAGCTGACACTCCGGGTTAGCTGTGGGTGTCGAAAGGCTGTTTTTATAGGAAGGGAATAAGGGTAACAGGTACGAGATACAGACGAAGTGCAAGACATAAGTACTTTGGTTATTAGGAGAGGATAATGAAGTAGGAGGTGCAGACGAAATGCAAGACACGAGTACTCTGAAATGTTGTGGAAGAGAGTAGATAGGTTAAAAAGGAAAAAACAAAGACTTTACTTTAAGCAGTAAGCCGGACAGCGACAACCGAGTACTGAGACTGTTGAATGACACAAGGCACTGGAGTCGACTGACAAAGATGGTCAGGTCTTTTGGGTTTTTATAATAATTTGAACTATTGCCAATTTGGCAATAAATATTATTTGTTAATGCATCATTCTCAGGAAACGGATCTGCTGTCTGTATTTTATTATAATAATTCTCACAATAATGGTAACGTGACACCATCACAGAATCGTGCTCTCAAAATCATAACGTAAAATTTGTGATCATCATTGTCAAAATTCTTACGTGTAAATTTGTGAACTAAAATCTGAAATTTGTGTTATTTTGACTATCAATTATTACTTAATACTGTCACTGAAGTTATTATAAGAATAGAGAAAAATGATTAGGTAAGATTTTAAATCAATAAGACTCAATAATTATGTTATTTTGTAACCTTCGAATCACACCTCGAATTAAAGTATTTCTCACATTTTATCCAACACACCTTTTCTTTATTTTATTATATTTTAAATTAAAATGCACTAGTCGAATTATTTTGAATTAATAATCTGAGTAAAGAATGAGAAAGCAATAGATCAATGTTAATTTTCATAATATCACATACTCGTTTAGCTATAGTTACCAATAACATGACGAATTTTTTTACTGCATTCGGTCCACGATACAAGACCGGATATTTCGGCAAGTCAGCAAACATATTATCCGGTAATATATCGGAAACGTGTACAACGAAAAAGCAACTGCTCATTGTCTTGTAGTTTTGGATAACAACACAGTTTTTCGATATTCGTTTGTCTGCACAGTGAAGTAAGCATTCCAAGTCGGCGTAAAATAATAACGGTACCGATTCTTCCCATCCCGTATTTTTGAAGCGCAATATGGACTGGTCCGAATCGACTGGGGGTAGGACAGCTAGCGCTTTCTTAAACTTACCACACATTTTTATATGCTCATCCAGACCCCTTGTCCACTGGAACGGGACGATAGCGTTCGGTCCGTAAACACGCTGAGACAGCGTTTACAATAGATTTAATGATAATGACCGGCACATCGTTGATTGGAGACAAATCTAGAAAAATTTTTATGTAGCAATAATGGCTATTACCACCCTCCATGATGTAAATTACATCGATGTGTTCCGTGTTCGAGCGTGATTTGGTAATACGCAATGGATAAACATTATTTTTATCGTCCAATGCAAACACGTTGATGGACAAAAACAGGTTGTTACGTTCAAACTTATTTATTTGTTTAATTGGAGTAGGAAAATCAATACCGTTGAAATTAATATTTGAATTTTTTTCTAAAACGAGATAACCCGCATTCCACTGATCTTTGTTTTTTTTTTTGGTATTGACACGGCCGACGACGACCCGCCGCAAATGATACAGGAGTCTTCTTCCCGTTGTGAAAGCGACAACGTTGACCAACCGATCCGCACCCGTGCACCATCGCCTACAACGCTGCTAACCTTTTGTTGCCCGAGGATCAGGCCGGACATTGTGTCATCGACGCCAGCGAAAGTTGAAATTTTGTGTAGTCAAATATTGTTGAATATTTAATGTGTTCAATTCATTAATAGTGCAATTTAAAAAATAAGATTATTTTTGTAATAGTATAAACATATTAAATACTTATATAATATAAAAATACATTTTAAATATTTATTTCAAAACTTTTGACAATGTTAGACCCGTTACTTATAATTTAAAAACCAAACGGTAGCAAAATGAGGTCGTGTCTCAGTATGGATGTGGCATAGTTGGGGCGCAACCAATTGGTCGCATCACATCTATACCAAAATAATAGCTGCAAAACAATGTTTTTGAACACTACAATCACTACTCCATAGAAATACCAAAACTGACATGCACACCAAAGTCATAATTTATTAAAGCCTTATTAAACTAATGTGGTCATATGGTATTGAACTATGGAGTGCAGTAAAAAGTCGAACATTAACATAATTCAAGTTCTCCAAACAAAGTGTCTTCGGCGTTTACTTAACGCCCCTCCTTGCATATCAAATGAAACAATCCATAATGATCTCCAACTCTACTATAAAACAAACTTTATCATTAAAAGCAAAATATTCCACAACCAATTCCATAATAAACCAAATCATCTCATTAAAATCCTATAATNAACCAATTCCATAATAAACCAAATCATCTCATTAAAATCCTCTATGTCACCTAAAAAGATCTTAGAGTAGGGATCTACTTTAATTATAAAATTAATTATGTTGTAATAGCTCTTTAACTAACTTAAGTCATTTGGAGTCTCACCATTGTGTCCTCTCCAGTGTTACCTTCTTTCCAAAGTTACTTGTATATAGAGATGTGAGTCGGTATTATACATGTGTATTATACGGTATGATACACGCGTATAAAATTATTTTATACCGGCTGTATCAAAAAAAAAAAAAATGCTTTATCAACATTTATATTCTTTTAGATTTTATTTTAATTGATATACGCAATTGTAATTAATGATATAGATGGATTGCATTATTAGATTTAAATGTATCTATAATCGTGAATATTATTGTAGATTAATAGATATATTTTTAAAACATAATTAGTTGTCAGATTCGTNCACTACCCGAACTTTACGCACATACGCACTTTTTGTACTCGAAAATTTATTTATTTTTTAATTATTCATATAATTGCGGATCGAAGGACCAGAAATGTTGGTGAAGCGGGATTATTAATCGTTAATAAATCGAACGCTCACTTAAATTTATTTTTATGATATTTTTTAATTTGTTTGATTAATGTAATAAATATGAAACTTAACAAACTATAAATATAATTTACAAAATATTTGCTCCGTAATTTTATTTATAATTAACTTAAATGACAATATTTAAATACAAGTATGACTTAGATTAATATTAGAGCGCGTCGCTGATAGTTCAGCGGTGGAACGTACACTGACTAGATTTATAATAAAAGATACATTGCTGACCCGCTAAACAAAGATAAAATACAATATTATAGTGTGACTCGCGCTAACAAGTAAGATGCCACATTTTAATTTTAGCTTCGATGCGAAGCTGAGAAGGTATTGGTTTTACTAAGATGTGTTTATTTTTTTTTTTTTTTTTTT
>NW_026099573.1:9626716-9666539 GCF_025091365.1 Daktulosphaira vitifoliae | reverse complement strand
CATAATATCATTACCTTTCATTTGGTATATTTTTTTCATAAATTTAACCCTTAACCTGCCCACAAGGGGGGATTTAAAATGACAACTTTTTCACAAAAAATTAATTTTTTCAACTTAACATTTGAAAATGTTCCGGAAGGTCTGACACTTTTATATATATCTTAAATTAAAGCTAATGTAATAATCTTTAATATGCAAAAANATTAAATTAAAGCTAATGTAATTTACTTTATTATGCGAAAAAAAAATTTCGGACTTTATTTTATCTTCACGATGAAAATGGCTACCGAATGCTATTATTGTGTGAAAATTCTCGATTTTATTTTTTATGAAAATAACTTTATAATGCTATGACATATTGAAAAATGTATGGATCAACATTATTTTTTTATGAGAAATATTATTTTTTATTAAACCCTTTTTCATTTATTAGGATATTAATAAGNACTTTATCTTAATTAGGATATTAATAATGAACTAGCAGATAATGTAGCTTTTGGAATAGTCCACCAATTTTTTAAAATTAAACAGTATCTAAAGATTTGCATCGAAGCGTTTTTTTTTGATAGTGATTTTAATCACTGTCAGATATCATTATACTTGATACATCTATACCACGTCACCACTGTGCCGCGACCCCCCTGTGCTGGGTTTTTTTTTTAATAGTTTATTTAAAGGACAGGATTTTTTTTTGTTAAGAAAAAGTGAGTTTTATTATTTTATTTATTATGTTATTAAAAATTTTAAGTTTTTAATGTGGTAAAATTCCAATTGTGTATTTATACGTGTTTAAAAAAGCAGACTTCTCAGACCTTTAACATCATGGGTGGTTTCTGGTTGCAAATTGACTATAGTTGGTACTTAGTTGATACTAAATCATCCTCTAGACAGGAATTCTGGATAGAGAAATATCTTAGTTCAATACTTTAACTAATTACTCTCTGAATATTTTGTTTTCATCAATTTTGCCA
Organism: Daktulosphaira vitifoliae; assembly: GCF_025091365.1. Classification (NCBI taxonomy): domain Eukaryota; kingdom Metazoa; phylum Arthropoda; class Insecta; order Hemiptera; family Phylloxeridae; genus Daktulosphaira; species Daktulosphaira vitifoliae. The sequence goes on along the minus strand of NW_026099573.1, from coordinate 9,665,568 downwards.
AAGGCTTTTTCAGTAAGTACTCATTTATTTATTGCGTTTTATGAAAAATAATCACTCTAAAGTTTATTTTTTCCCAAATTTTAAGGTGCCACAAGAATTTATACGGTATTATACAGTATTATACAACAAAAAAATAAAATACCGTATTTTAACAACTCTACTTGTATATAATAATAATATATATATAATTTTATTATAAGTAATTATTGTATAATTTATACAAATTGTGTCTTTTTTCTGCGAAAAAAAAAAATCTATATGTAAAATCTTTACGTGTAAACATTTAGATGAAACACAGAAACACTAATTAAAGATTCAAACATTACAAATCATTCTCGAGGGGAGAGGGTATAACACCCAAACTTCCTCTAGTTGTATCCCTGATTTTATATAATAGTTTACTGATTTATTGTTGTTCATTATATTTATTCAAAAATAATAATAATTTCGAAATTTTAAAACCAAAAGATTAAAATTTTTTCATTTTTTTTTTCATAAAACTGCCATCACATATGTGTGATCATATATCACATTATTTTTGTAACGCCGACTAGGCTTATATGGTTGACACAGTGACACACGTATTAGAAATACAGCAGGTTGTACTATTTATTTAATATTTCTTTACTTAATAAATATTTATATCGTTGTTAACCAAGAGTGTTATACACTTATATTGTAGTGCGACTCTTGGTAGTTCCTCTAAGGGAATATAAATTAAATAGGAAACCTCAGTACCTAAGGTAGATATAGTCTAGCCAGAATCCCCCGTTGGTCCCTTAGAATACTGTTGACGGGCATTTAGGCTCAACCCCTAAATGCGACGTAATAAATTATGGAAAAATGAACATACCAAAATAATTTTCTTTACCTAGAAATTTAAGTTATTTCCCTTTCATTAGATAATTATTTGATAATCTGACCCTTTACCTGTCCACAAGGGGTTTTTCAAAATTGCAAATTTTCCATAAAAATTATATATTACGTACTATAGTTAAAAAAAATTGTCCCAACGATCTTCTATGTGCAAATGACATTGGAAGTTAATTTTGCTTTTGGAATAATCCACCAATTTTTTAAAATTAAATACTATCTACAGTTTTGCATCGAAACGTTTCTTATGATAATTATTTTAATCACTGTCAGATATCATCTATACTTGTCCCAACTATACCAGGTCCATACTGTTTTTTTAATTTTATTTTGTTTACTATTTGTTTGCGCCAACATTTTGTTGAGCGCTGCACTAAAGTATTTGGCGGTATGGGTGTGGTCAGGTGATGGTGCTTGTGCGCCATCACCTGTTAGGACGCCTTATCAGCGGCCTGTGTTGTCCAGTCGTTTTTTATTCAAAATATAATGTAAAATTATACAGTTAAAGTTAAGTTGGTTTGTTAGTTAAGTGTTAGTTTTCTGTATTATTTAGTAAAAACGTTATTCAAGTTTCATGTCAAAATACATTATTCATATTATTATTATAAATGCATCGAGTTGTTTTCTTTTTTTATTGTTTTTTATTAGTTGTAACATTATTATAATAAGAACTGCAGGTTGCACTGTTATATATTGTAGTTCATTTCATTCATATGAAGCGTGCAACTTTGTGTAATTTAATGTAAGTAGTATGGATGACTATAATCTCTAATCAGTTAATATTAAATTGTTGTTGATTAGTAGTTTCCCCTATCATAACTCGCACGGAAAAGTTTTATTCCCCTTTTTATTTTGGTTTGGATTTCTTAAAACAGCCTAAGCGGCAACACTATTATTTACTTATTTAAAACGTCATTGATTAAAATATGTTTAATACTTGCATATTCTCAGAATGTTTGTAGATAGAATATTATAAATCTCTGATATGAAGATATGTTTTCAGAAACATTAACAAAATACAAAAATATTTTGATATTAAAAATATAGTCTCAGTTTGAACACATGATTATCTTCATCCGTATTTGTGATTTATTTACACTCTATGAAGCGTAGTCATATTTATTTATAATAAACTACTTAAAAATAATATGTACATTTTATTAATTAAAAAAAAAAAATTGTTTAGTGCATATTTAAGAGCATACTGTAGGGTTCTTAAGTGCATAAATAATTCTAATAAGTCTATTTTAGGTCTTTAAATCTTCTGCCCTAATTTTAAATAAACTACCATTCATATTAATTTAATTAATATTTTTCCTTTTAAAACATAAACATAAGTCAAACACTGTAACCTCTTGAAATATTCGTTTTAATTTTATTAAAAATTAATATTTAATTTAAGAAACTATTTTAATACTACTAATGGAAGCTCGATTTTCATATAAAACCATGTTTTCATAAAAACATTATGCATTTTTAAAAACAAATAAAAAATACACACACAAAATTTATTTTTAATGATTATTATTAATCAAAATATCTTTGTAAAAACCGAATAGTATGCTATGATTAATTGTTACGTTCATTGTATTTATGAAATGATTTATGCAAGACACAAATACTTGATTTTATCAGGAAGGGAACGGGGTAGACACAAAGGCATCAAGGAAAAACAAACTCTTGGCCAAAGGTTAAGAGTCTGACATCGACAACTAAGTACTGAGGCTGACGTTTAACAATAATTCTTAAGGTGCGTACTTTAGTCGACTGTCCACGATAGACAGGTTCAATGGATTTAAGTAGTTGTTGATTGATGCATAGTTGCATTTTTTAATTCATTTTTCAAATCATCAGTCACCAATTGTGAATGTGTTGTCTGACTTCATTCTATTTATTTTTACAGCTTTTTTAATAAAACTTATGGATGACGTTATAAAGTTTCTATAAACATACCTTAAACAAATGACACAATAATTATAAATGGAATAAATTATATAATTTATAAAGATATAAATCAAATTTAATATGTTATTAAATATTATTACTTATTTTGATGACGCACGATATTTTTTATTTAAAAAAATTTTAAATTAAAATAGAAATATAGTTATAGTTCATTGAAAAACATACTCGCAAGTGGATAAATAAATCTATTTGAGCTTTTTAAACGAAATATTACAAAGAACTTCATTATGGTAAGTCAAACGTATTTAAAATATAAACAATTTTAATGTGTAGTTTGTCAAATATTAATTGAAAATATGAATTTATTATTATATTGACTTTTGTAGCAATAGTTTAGTAGTTGTAAATAATTAAATATTTAGGTACAAATAGAATTATAACTGAAAAATAATTATTTGTAAGAGTAAACACAAATAGTATAGACCCTATTTAATATAGACACTTGTTAGTGAAAAAAAAATTAATTGTAATAGTAATGATTTAAAAACTAATGACTTATTTATAAAAATAGTTAAAAAATTGTTTGTGCGGGATCTCCGCTTAAGGACTCCATGACTTATCTGGGCCTTGTCATAGTCGCTTAGTCAAACGTCAAAAGTTCGGGCCGCACATTACTAGTCATGAATTGCCTGGCGGGACTCATGCCCAATCTGGGAGGGACAAGGGAGATGCGGCGCAGACTTTTAGTCAGCGTCGTACACTCGGTCCTCCTGTACGGGGATACTCTTGAGTATTCGTCCAAAATCCGTGAAGCCCTGCTCAAAGTGCAGAGGCGGGCGGCGATCCGGACAGTTTCGGCGTACCGAACGGTGTCCGGAGTGGCGGCGGGTATTCTGTCGTCACTGCCGCTCACCGATCTGCTCGCCAAGGAACGCGCCGCCGGGCATGATCTCCGCCGAGAACGCGGCCGGTCCCTCGAACCCGTGGACCGGCTGGCGCTCAGGCGGACTCCCCTCTCGGAGGAAACGACGAGAGGCGAGTGGACCAGGACCCGATCGGCTGGACAGGTGGGTGGACTGGACTCACGGTGAGATGACACATCGTCTCATCCAAGTGATGTCCGGGGGCGGCTGCTTTAACGAGTACTTACACCGTATTCGTAAGGCAGCTGCGCCGACGTGCGACCACTGTTCGGATCGCCCGGGAGAGGCTGACAGTGCTCTGCACACCCTCTTCCAATGCGAGGCATGGGCCCAGGAGCGGGACTCTTTGGAGTCCCGTCTAGGGTTTACGCTTCGAGTCGGGTACTTGGTAGACCTGAAGTTAAAGAGCCGGGAGGCGTGGAGGCTCGTCCAGATGTTCGCCGAATCCGTCTTTTTAAAGGAGGGAGAAGCGGAACGCCTGAGACAGAGGCAGCCACGCCGCTCGGCACAGGAGGACCTGAGGCGATGGTTTAGGCCGGCGCCTTAGGTTCTTGTTTTTGTGTTTTGTTTTTGTTTGTAAGTTATTTTGCCAACTCTCCTTAACGGTTCCCACATGGGATCCGGTTAACGGGAGGGGGCCACACCACGTTGCGAATTAGTTCTTGATTAATTTCGGGTTGATTCACAACGTGGTGGTGTGAATTGTTAAGACGGCGTGGGCCGCCCTGAAGAAATGCCTAACAGCAGTTCCAGGGCGGCTCACAATAAGCCGGTCGAAAAAAAATAAATACATAATGTAAATGCCGAATGAGAATAATATTGTTTGAAAAAGTTAAAATTAAATATAATTTTTTAACTTAGTATATTACATACTGTACTTCAGTTTAATGTTTTAAATGAACTTAGAGTAACGAGGGTAAAATTACAAATAGGGTAATAGTCTAATATTTAAATAATAAATTTATTTTTTATAATTATGAACCGATGGTTGACAAATATCAAATCTTAGATCATCTTTATATTAATTTTTAGTCGTTACAAAATCATAGTGACAAAATTAAATATATTATATACAGAGTGATCCGCTAACTATATTTGTTTATAAAAATTGTATTTTTTAAGATATTACGTTAGAAATAGTTACCGAATCACTTTGTAGATTATAAAAATTTGTTATGCTTATATGTTATGATTCACTCTTAAGAATACTACTGTCATTATAAAAAAAGTAAATTGGAGAAGGGGGTGTTATTTATTTATTTTGTCATGAATTTAGAATTAAATTAAAGGGTAAATGGGTATAGTTTTGTCAAAGAATTTAAATAAATGTAAAAAATGTTAAATTTATAATTTGTCAATGGTTTATCACGAATAAAAGGGATGAAGTATAGGAATAAAATAGAATCAATAAGTTATTTAAATTTGTTTAGCTACAACGTGAAAATGAATGTATACGGTGTATGATCATGGATCTTTTTGTAAAAAGAAATGACGTAGTTCGAACCCCACCCATTGAAATGGCCTTTTTCCTTAAATTAAGAGAAATTAATTTTCGAACTAGATTAAATTGTCGTTTAATTCTACTAACATGTGGGTGTATAATTGTCGAGTAGGTTACAATACAATCTCTCATGCTCGGAGTACGAACCTTGTTCCCTAGCAGTCAAAATGAGTATTTTGCATTTTTTTATTAATTCTTTTGAATTTAATTTTAAAAAACTTTTAGATTAAATAACTTCAATTACTTTGTTATTAATACGCCATTTGAGTACATTTTTTCAACAATTTTTTTGTATAATTTTATGTTCAGTTTGCATATGAAACTAAAAAGATATTAGTTATTTGATGATGTGTGTTTTTTTATATCTTTCCATAAAAATGTTCATATTATGAAAAAAATAATTTGTTAAATTAAATATCTGTACAAATAATAGGAGTATAATATTTGTTTTTACGCTGAATTCACAGTAAAATAAACTAATCAATTAACATGAATTCATTGGTTACCAAATGTATGATTACTTCTAGTTAAAATATAGGCAAAAAACATAAAATTGACAAATATTAATAAGATAATAACTACTTTTAATAAAATACAGGTAGTCTTTATAATTTTTAAGCTTTTATCTCACTGGATATTATTTTTCAGAGAATATTCGTCACAATTATCATCATATTATTGGTTGTCATACATAAAGGTGGAATAGTGATTGCTGGCTCTGATGCTCCTAAGGATACAACAGAAATTATAAACTTAAATAATATAGAAAGTAAATTACTTAGAACTTTGTTGAATTTATAACTCAAACATACAATTTTTCGAATCAAATTCCGCGACTTCTTTCAACGATATGTCAATTGATTACAAATTGTATCTAGTCGAAGACATTACCTTCAAAAAATGAAAATAAATTTCTCGTTTCCCATAAATACGAAATACTCCAAAAAATATCAATTTTAAAAATCGCTAATTTTCGACATTATATAAACTTTTTTTCTCAATACTGCCATAAATTTTTTAGAAGGGAAAAATAACATAATTTTGTTTTTATATATACCTTAGGTAGATACTTAAAATTTAATATATTTTTTGTAATAATATGACCCTTTAACTGACCTCAGTGAGCGTTTCAAAATAACAACTTTTCCATGATAAATTAACTATTAAAAGTGTTCCGGAAATACTGTCACTTATATATATATATATATATATATATATATATAAAATTAAAGCTTATGTCATGAACTTAAATTAAAAAACATAAATTAATTTCTGATCTTTTCTTTATGATAAATCGTATCGTATTCAACGATACGTCTATTGGTCACAACTAGTGTCTAGTTAAAGATATTACCCTCAAAAAATGAAAAATTTACATACATTTTGAATATTTTATCTCCTCTAAGGAAAAAAAGACGATTATGAATTTTGGAACTAGCTTAAATTGTCCATTTTAGCTACAAGTATATATAATGTACTGTGGCCGCTTCGACTATAAAACAGTATATTACCTTCGTTGAAATAACTTTTTGCATTTTTTCTTAATTATTTTTATAGTTTAAATTTCTTTCAAAAGTTCAATTGATTCTCATTTTATTTTCCCCTAGTGAGAAGGTGGTATTTTCTATTCATATTAAAATATTTTATTAAAATATTACCATTACCCTCAAAAATTGAAAAATAAATACCCTGATCTTTATACCAAAATAATATTTTTTGTCTAACTTTGGGGACGATTTACATATAGAACTCATTCGAATAAATATTTTTTAACTTATAGTATGTAACATAAGCTTTAACTTAACATATGTTTAAAGCTTGAAATATTTTTGTAACAATTTCAAAGGTAAAATTTGTTTGCCAAAATATCTATTTTAAATTCCCTTCCAGTTGACAGAAAAAGGATCAGATTACAAAAAATATATACAGAATTATAGAGAAAGAAAAATCTAAGGTAATAATTGAAATAAAATAATTTTGTTTCGTTCCATTTAAAAAAAAATATGACAGTTTTAAGGAAAAGAAGTTTAAAAAAATCGAAATTTGACAATTTAAAAATTAATTGATTTTTTGGTGAATTTCCCTTATTTACAGGGAACGAGGGAAATTTTTTTTTTTTATTTTTAAAGACAATGTCTTTTACGTATCGTTAAAATAAATCGGTCCGGTAAGATCTGAGGATATGTGGCAACCTACACACAAACAAAAAATAATAACTTTTCAGCTTCGCATCGAAGCTAATAGTTCACTATGATAGACATCAATTTTTTACTACTAATCACAGCAAAAAGTATAAAACGGTAAAAATAACTGAATATTAAATAGATTTGGGGTTAAACTTTTCCAATGCATTTATTTGGATGATCTAATATTTAATATAAACTAGTTAATAGAAATATAACAATTATTCAAAAACTTCTTTTGTAATTTTCTTTTAAAACATATTATCATGTACAATTTCAAAAAAATAATATTATAGTTTAGAGCTTACAATACATCATTATTGTATTAATTGGGCGTCATTTTGAAGATTTTATAAGGTTAACTTTTAAATAATCTAGAATTTCTGAAATAGTGTAAAATACGCATACTTTACAATTTTAAATTCAAAAGTAATATTCATTACTAAAGTACTAACACTCCATAATAATTTTTACTTTTTTTATAAAATGTTTTAGAAATGTTGAAGTATAAAAATTACAAAAATAAACGTACAATATTTTTTAATTAAGCTAAAATACATATACTTTGAAAATTCAAATGTCTCTTAAAAACCGAATTTGTGCTTCAGAGCAATTTTTTTTTTCGTAGTTTAAGACATGGACGTTATAATAGTTGTATTAAAAATATCGTATAGTTGTGTACTAATTAGTATGACTTGTTTAAATGTAAAAAAACTGGAAGTACTTTTTCTTTAATATTAACTATTACATATAAGATTTTTACAAATACGATTTTTTTTAAGAATCTTAAAATTAATACATGTATAAATATTATATATTAATAATAAAAAATTTAATTTCACAGAGAACTTAAATAATGAATAAAACAATTTTAGTGAATTTTATAAAAATATTATACAGAAGTTAGGTGTACGTTATTTAAATAGCAATACGCTGAGCGAAAATTGACTTAAACGTTTGAAATTTCATAATTAGTTTTAATAATGTATATTAATAGAAATTTCAAAAAACCTTTTTGAAAAATAGTTGTTTCAAAATTATAGTTTTGGTCAGCTTAATATTTGTTTCATATCATTTTGCGCCACATCGAGTTTATTATAAATCTATTCACCACCGAAAATAGTTAATAATATAGTTTATATATTCATTTAGCCTTCTATAATGTTAACATACTATGAATATACGAGATAAAAGAATTTTAATAAATTATAACAATATTTTTTTAATAAAAAAAAAACTGTTGTCTACTCTAGTTGTAAGTACATAACGAATAAAAAAGAATTGCTAAAAATAGATTAATGTGGTATCAATTTTTGTATGTTTTGTATAGATCACCATTGGAAAAATAATTTCTTCTACGGTAAAAAATATTTGGAAGGTACTTATTTATTTATTTATTTACATACTTATTTTACTTGCATGCAATAATGGCCATATTACTATCGATGATATTTAGAGAGCCAGATTTGGTAATTTAAGGTTAATGAACAATTCATTTAGATGAGCTTACTAGATTGCACTATTTGGTAATACTACGTATAAAATAATATTATAATCAATGTTGCAAAAAAAAAAAAAAATCGTATTTTTTAAGTAAAATAAAACAAACGTATTTTTTGTTAATTTTTTGGTTAGATGCTGAGTTCCTAAGCCCCTAGACTATCTAGTTAGAGACGTTGAGATTATTTTATAACTCTATTTATTAAGGAATTTTTTGTTGTTCTTCTTTTAAAATTGTTTTATTAGCGGTTAATACGTAAAAAAAATGTTATTTAAATGTTTTAGATGATATAACAATATTAAATATTATATTAGTCATCCAGTTACAAAATAATGAATATCCAAAAAAAAAATTTTTAATTTAGCCTTTTTTGGACGATTTAGATAACAAATAAGCAGAAAAAACTGGTCATAACTAATTTTTAAATAATTTTTTTTTTAAGAATATACCAAGTGCGACGGTTGTAAAGAAGAAAGAGTAACATGTAATTTGGAAAAAAGGAATTGTTGTGGTCTAAAATTTTGTAATTCATGTATCAAATATGAATATAAAACTAAATGTTTGTGTGGAATAAACTTAGTGGAAGGTATTTCATACATATTTTACTTTTTAAATATTTTTTCTAGTGAACATTGTTTAGATGATATATAATATTTTTAATCCCAAATATGTTTTTTATTTATTTTCGTTTTTACCTAGATATTTTTTTAAGAAATTTACTTTATTTCATTATATTTAATAATTTTAATATTAGAATTTTCTCTTGATTACAACTTTATATCAAATGTACGCTCTTATACATTTCATTTTTATACGCTGGAACTTATTAGAATTCTAATAAATCTTATTGTCGGTTGAACACTTTTTGTGATAAAAATATTTCAACGCATTAAACATATTGGCGTTTTATTTATTTATTTATATTTTAATTACATAGCGTAAACATTAAAAAAAAAAATACAAGAGTAGATTTCATTAAGTCTATTGATTTCACAAATAATTTAGTTATAAATGTGTTAATATAAATTACTACACTGAAGGTAAGAATTTTGTAATTAAGAAACTTTTGGATTAGGGTATTGAAAGTAATCAATTCTGTAATATAATGACCGGAGGTGAAGCGCAGGCCTCCACCTGCATTATTAATAAAATTACTAATATATTTTAGAATACTAATTCAAAAGTTGTTATCCAACTGTCATTTTCTTAGATAGATCATTTTCTAGTTTGTAAATTGGTTAATCATTTATGATCCATTAAAATACTAAAGTTAATAAAATTTTAAGAGAGGAAGAGGGAAGATAAAAACAAAATATTTTCTAGAAATTATATAGAAAAATAGTATTTTTATATTTCAAAATTTCAAAATAGACATTTTTGATCCCTTATTTTACAAAAGTCGATAACAATTTTAGGATAATTACTCATTGAGCCACAAGTATTTTAATATATAGAGTGAGTATGTAGTGTGTCAAGTAGAAGTTTAGGATAATGGTGGCCTACCATAAGTAGTTAGCATAAAGGCGACGAAAAAGAAGAAGAAAAGTAGGTATTTACTCATCGTGGGTGCAGCTCATATTGGTGTATATATACTCTACTTACGTTCCAACTACAATTGTGGTGATGACTAAATATAGAATTTGTTTAAGAATATAAATACTATATTTTATGAATTGTATAAAATATTTGTTTTATAGTTTTGATATTACACTTTAGGTATTCCTTTCCAATCCAATATCTAGATTTTCTTCTCTTTGTCCACATATATATTGCAAGAATTGCTTATCACACACGAAAAAAGAATTTAAATGTTGCAAATATTGTGATGAAAAATATGTGGAAAAGTCAATCTGGATTATGAATAAATTACCATGTTAACTTCATACAATATAAAATTTGTTCACTGTTTTATATGTTCTAAATATTTAGAGTTATTAAATAATTATAATACCTATAACTTTTTTTATAAATATTATAACTATTAAATTATCTTTTAGCTCAATTGTTTCTTTTTATTTTTGTAAGCTTAGGTTTGAAACTTATAAAGTACGATTATAAAACTGAATTACTGAGTTAAAATTAAAACAAAACATTCTTGGACTATTTAAATATAAGTATGTTACTAACTTTTGACACGGTACCATATATTATGCTATATGCTTAATACATGGATACTGACGAGAGAGATAAGGTATCTCTCTCGTCAGTCACCTTTTTACATCGCGAGTCCAGCCTGATTAGAGTATCACTGCTTTCTAGCAATGTCTATCTACTAGACCACTGCTGACCACCGAGCGCCGTCAGTGAACACTTTCTCTGGTTTTAGACGTCTTACGAGCACTTACTTGTTTAGATACACCGTCTTTCACCAATTTTTTTTTTGGTCTTTTCGACTCCTTTTAAATTTAACATTATCTTTATTTATTTAATAAGCATATATTTTAATGAGATCACAAATAATAATTTATTGAACTGCCTAGTGCCTCTTAATACTTATCGAACTTTATTTTATGTGTTGTGGATTCTTACCGGTTCATAGATATTAAGAGATATCAGTGTAACTTTTTAAGAAATCATGGTATAACACTGCATTACGAGAGTAATACATTTTTATGTGGCTCGTGTATTTTTGCACATATTTTGTTAATATACAAAACGGATAAACTTATAAAATATATACCACTGATGCCTGTACATGGGGCCGCCGCCTTCCATATACTCATTTTAGCGCCTCAATTAGTACCTCAGTTAGCACCTAATTTACATCTTATCACAATATAGTTAGAGGAGAGTGTATGTGATGCTTATCAGTGATGAAATTTGATAAAACGTATTATAGCGCCTGATTTTGTATATTGATAACATATTTTACCGCCTCCCTCCGTATACATGCGAAGATAACATTTCCCATCACCCTTCTACCACCAAATCTGATTTATTATTTCTGTTTTTTTGAATAACCAACCAACCATATTTCAAATTTTTCCCACCCTCTTCAGAAATATCTATAAATCGCGGTCGAATGTAAGAAAATCATATTGTGTTATCGTTTATCTTAATTGTGTGTGATTAATGAAGTATAATAGTGCGATATTCAATATGAACATGAATGCAGGCGTGAAAAATGTTAAATTATGAGAATCCATGCGAATCCATGCGATATCCGTCTCAACCTAACTTTGCTGTGCTGGGAACATCTGTATTCAATTTGAGTTTTATAGATAGATATTCATACACATCGGTTGCACATGGATAAACGATCATTACTTGCCAATGGTAATAATAACAACTCAAACTATGTATTTATGGATAGACATCAATAAGTTAACCGATTTTTTATATTTATTCGATGAAATGATATCCTTCATGGATGGTTCATGTAAATCAAAAATTTATTTCAACACAAATTTTAAAATTATAAATTCTAAATGTTTCTCGAAAAATTATCTGTCGATTACGGGTAAAGGTATTAAAGAACATAGAATGGGACATGTATCATTGACAGAAGAAAATCTAATTGTTCTGAAAGAAATGAAATCATGTTTCCTGTAGGCAGCAAAAGAGAAATTGGAAAGTTATAAATTATTGGGTATATAGAGTAAAGAAGTTTACGAAAAAGTACAGGATTTTGTAATAAACAAGTTTTTAATATTACCCGAAAATTAAATGTACTCAATACGAATATATCAGTAATGTCAAAAACATCGACGGCACTAAAAAAATTGTTACTTTCGATTATAAATGTATTATTAAACGTATATGGGATAAATCATAGATGATCTTGACGTTTGTTTTTCGTAAAAAAAAAACAGAGTACAAAAAAAAAACCCAGCACAGGGTGGTCGCGGCACAGTGGTGACGTGGTATAGATGGATCAAGTATAATGATATCTGACAGTGATTAAAATCACTATAAAAAAAAAACGCTTCGATGCAAATCTTTAGATACTGTTTTATTTTAAAAAATTGGTGGACTATTCCAAAAGCTACATGATCTGCTAGTTCATTATTAATATCCTAATTAAGATAAAGTATGTAGAATGAAAAAGGGATTATTAAAAAATATTATTTCTCATAAAAAAATAATGTTGATCCATACACTTTTCAATATGTCATAGCATTTTAAAGTAAAAAATGTAAAATATAAAATCGAAAATTTTCACACAAAAATAGCATTCGGTAGCCATTTTCACCGTGAAGATAAAATAAAGTCCGAAATTTTTTTTTTGCATAATAAAGTATATTACATTAGCTTTAATTTAAGATATATATAAAAGTGTCAGACCTTCCGGAACATTTTCAAAAGTTAAGTTGAAAAAGTTAATTTTTTGTGAAAAAGTTGTCATTTTAAATCCCCTCTTGTGGGCAGGTTAAGGGTTAAATTTATGAAAAAAATATATCAAATGAAAGGTAATGATATTAGAAATCTATATAAAAAAGAATTATATTGATATGTTCATTTTTTAAAAAGTTATGGCACTTTTAAGTAAAAAAAATTGAAAAAATTTCGAAAATTAGCGATTTTTTAATTTGTAATTTTTTTGGAGGTTTCCCCCATTTACGGGGAACGAGGGCATTTTTTTCAATTTTTGAGGATAATGTCTTTGACTAGATACGATTTGTGATCTTTTGACGTATCATTGAAAGAAATCGGTTCGGTGAGAGCTGAGAAAAAGTGGTAACAGACAAAAAAAAAAAAACATATCATAGTAAAACCAATACCTTCTCAGTTTCGCATCGAAGCTAAAAAATGGTACGTGTGTACAACACGGAAGTATAGTTGAGAAGAATCCAGTCGTCATGGCATCGTGTAGTGCCAAATTTGAACAAGCTCATTGGTAGAAAATACAAGAATATTGGTACAGGTTCACAGTGTAGGGTCATTTTGAAAAATAAATATTTCGGTTGATTTTGCAAAAAAAAAAACTATATTATTATATAATTCGAGTCGTGATTATTACATTTTTTTTTTTTCAAAAATCAATTGTTAATTTCATTGGAATATCAAAAAATGTCATGTTAAGGTAGTAACGCATTTTCTAAATTAGTACAGCGATTAAAATCACACACACAATGAATATTGAAGGAAGAAGAGGTAGAGGAAGACCAAAAAAGAGATGGAGGGATGCTATTGAATGCGATTTGAGGACAGCTGATGTGAGCGTAGATGATGTGGGAGATCGTGTCAAGTGAAAGTTCAGGATAAGGGTGGCCGACCCCAAGTAGTTGGGATTAAGACGAGGAAGAAGAAGAAGAAGATTATGATAGAATTACTCTATTGGATGTGACCATTCTGTAATTTTAGAACTTAAAATAATAATAAAATAACAATACTTACATACGATCCTGATTTACACTATTTTTCAATAAACTACGATTTAGAGGAGTACTATTTTTTAAAGGTGTGATATATTATTATTATGTTCAAAATTGAAAGGTTTAAAATGTGGGGTAATATTAACTCTAAATTTTTACAAAGTTAAAAGCTTATAATATATTTTGAAAAAAACTTTGATTTGACACAGTGATTATAATACATATGTATAGATATTATAATATTAAATATAATCGTATCGACTGGCTGATTGAATAACCACGACGACACCAGGATCGGTACAAAATGTTCGATAACGATATTTACGGCTAGTTCGTACAATCTACAGTTGGAACATGTCATCGTCTACACCGACAGACAGACGCGCCATGCGCAGTAGTTTTAAAATGAGATGAACTTTTGTTTTCCTTTTCCATTTTCAAATGAAAAACTTTTCGAAAACTCCATACTTCGTTTGTTAACCTACACTCGCACACACAAACTATAGTGCGAGGCGAACAAAACAACAAAAAAAAACTACCTGAAATTTCGGAGTCTAGGAGGTAGTGGCGGTGGCGCGTGTTATAGCGGACAAAAAAATTCTATCGTTATCGGTGAATCTACTGGTCGTTTTGGAAGTCATTTTTTACAAGCCGATGAAATCCGTCTGGAACCCCGCCGAAGCTCAAAGCTTGGCTTTGATTGCCAGCTTAAAGCCAAAAGAAACATGAGGTTTTTTTTTGTTTTTGATTACCACTGCTTGTCGAGTACTTTGGCCGGTCCGTTACGCTCGGAGTAGATGTACCACTCCGATTGCGGTGACTCCCCCCAAGGGCTACATCGCTTATTCCTAATGTTTTCAATATGTTTTCTTGAAGGGCGGCCGTGGTAGCATGTGTTAATCGTGTCGAGTTCTTTATTACATTGCGTTATTATTGTTACAACGTTCTTAAAACCTCAAATGACATCAGAACCAGTAGCTGGTTGTTGCTCGGTTGGTGGGGGGGAGGTGGGTGTGCATACTTTGAAATGAAAAAAATAAATACTTGCTAATATGTCGATTTCCCACGATATCAGAATGGAGGGCAATGAAAGCGAAAAACCGTACAGTTTTCTGTAAAATCGGCTAATTTTTTAATCGTTCCCAATAATGGTAATGGTTAGGAGATGAGGAGAGAAGGACGCTGGTGCTCACTTTATCGATGGAAATCGTTTCCGTTTAAAATTGCGCTCAATCGCGCACATCACGCCATCAGATTAAAAGTTATCGGTCGATTTTATTTTTTTTTTAACGAGGTAATTATTATTATTATTATTTAAATAAAAAATCAAATCAAAAAAACAACGTTGTCGGGTATGTTTATATTTTCGAAAGCGTTCCTTAACCCTTTCGTAACTCTATTGGTCTATACGGTACTAACAGTTGATAGTTGTCGAATCGTTTGTCGTACTCGTTGTGACGATCTCCAGTTCTGACGTTGACGTGCCGAAGAGATGTACGGAGTATAGATGCGTATGGGAAAGAATACGGGAATTATTGTGAAAAAATCATAATTACCTGCGGTCGCACGTCGTTCGACATACTCGTGAAAA
This sequence comes from Daktulosphaira vitifoliae, assembly GCF_025091365.1. NCBI lineage: Eukaryota > Metazoa > Arthropoda > Insecta > Hemiptera > Phylloxeridae > Daktulosphaira > Daktulosphaira vitifoliae. The sequence continues at coordinate 9,649,776 of NW_026099573.1, read as the reverse complement.
TTTCAGAATCATGAACATTATAAATATATAGATAAATACAAAATGGATTTTAGCCGACTGTGGATAAAATCCATTTTGTACGCGCTATTATTTTACACCGACAAGTGGGTCTGTTGAGATATTTTCGGACGCGCTTGTACGACCGTAATTAGATTTTTCCCTAGCGTTTCTGGCCGATTGAATATTTCAACGAATATTTAAATATCGCAAACCTTTAATTTATTAGAAAAGACATTATTGTACAATACGTTAATTATAATATAATTAACAATTTTTTTAGGTTATTTCATCGATGGAAACAACAATTTGATAATAATCATTATACAGTTTTCTCTCTTATTAATGTATGACCTTTTAGTATATAACTCGTGTATTTTTCACTAAAGAGTCGTAACATCTTTCTTTAATGTTTGAAAAAAAATTGTATATTCACTATATAACTATGAATGAATCTATTAACGATAAGCTAACAGTCAGGGAACAAAGTACGTAATTTTTACATAATTATTATAGAATAATAATATATTCAATTTACCTATATAATTAAATATAAGGAACGTATCTTCCTTAAGATCATTTAAGGAAGATCACTTCCTTGTTAGACATGTTATAAATGGCCGTAAAATATGGTGTTGTTGTAACCACATTGCACATATATACATCTCGTTGGGTAGCACCATACAATCAGATGAATAAAGAATTGCGTAAAAAAACTACTATATAATTTTAGGTTCGATGCGAAGCTAATTAAAAATAATCTGAAAAAAGTTGTGTAAGAACATTTATTACTATGTTCTTACCACTTATATTACACACGTTTTATTTCTATTTATTTAATTCGTAATACATATTAATTAGCATAGAGGGAGATGCTGATGTGACAATTCTACTCGTCTGTAGTCCGGAGCTACTGACGTCGAACTAACAAAGGGCAGTTGTGTTTGAGTGGCCGTTATAGACATAGTTTTCAATATTATTACTTTCGTCTTATTTATATTATTTATAACTTAACTTGTTTTATTCAATGACCCGTCTATCGCCAATTGTCATCATAGCCAACCAACTCCGTCTCACTGGATATGCCTACTAACCAACTGTACTAGGATTCAGGTCAGACGTATTGTACATTACATATAACTTATATTTACTAAACATCTAAAATATAACTTTACTTTGTCGTTGACATAAAACAATAGTCTAATTTTATATAATAATCTATCCCCTGTAACTAAGGTACACGATTGCCTGTGTCTCCTTCAGGCAATTAAAACTCATTTAAGGAGATAGGGACGATATTTGGGCAGACGTCGGATAGCTTCCGATTCTTGGTTTTGACCAAGATCCTCAACTATTAAACAAGCCCCTAACATATGGTGGAGGCGCCGGTCTTTGTATTTTAATCGAGTTCCGAGATATACTTTCTATTTTTTTTAAGGCACTCATATACGAAGTCGATTTCCCTAAAGTGTACACGAGTTACAGTTAGATTATTTAAGTAAAATTTTTTATTATTAATATTATAATTTTTTCTGGAATGTCAATTGCTGTTTGAGCGTAATAATAATTTCTACCATTTTTTTTTTTTATATAAGTGTATAATTTATAAAAATATGCAGAATTTTATCAAAACGTTATCATATTCAGGAAATGTGGAAACAGATATTGATAAATATCTTAAGTATTTCGATCGCGTAGCAAAAGCGAATGAATGGGATGATAATAAAAAACTTTCTATGTTACCCTTATATTTACAGGATCATGCACTTAAAATATTTGAATTTATAGAATATCGATCGACAAATTTAACTTGGGAAGATGTTAAACTGTCATTAATTAATTTTAACTCTTACAATAATCTAAATTTAATAAAAAAAAATTTAATTATGATGAAAATGACGGATAGTGAATCGATTAAAAATTTTTTACTAAGAGTAATAGCAGAAANTGAATCGATTAAAAATTTTTTAGTAAGAGTAATAGCAGAAAGTCGTAGGTTTGAAGGTATCATGTCGGAAAAACATATCATAGAGTATTTTTTTAAAGAACTACCAGTTGAAATAATTAATACATTTAGGTCATTCGATAATAGTACTACAGATAAATTAATAGAAAATATTTTATATAAACAAGCCCCTAACAGAGGTGATAGGAAAAAACTTATTTCAAGCTTGAAATCAGTTTAAAAATTTATTTTAGTACAGTATATATCTGTATAATCATTTTTTCATTTTAATCATATAATTTTATTGTGTAATTTAGTATGAAAAAGAATTTTATACTCCTATTAATTTGGAGATATTTAGTTTAAAAAAATCTTTTTGAAGTAGCCAATTTTTACAGTAATGTAATTTTGAGGTATTTAGTAATTATAAGTTTAACAAGATAATCGTGTTCTCGTAACGTCTTAGTCATTAAAATTGATCAAGTGAGAGCTGAGAAAAATGAATGACATACACAAAAATAAACATATTAAAAATAAATAAAAATATAGTAAAATATTTTAATAAGAATAAGACATTTTTTCTCAGGAGTGGAGTCTACCCTCCTGAGAAACTGTGATGGGATTGCTGATACTTATTTTTATATACATATTTTAAAATATGTTTGAAGCTTGGAGTACTTTAGAGGTAACATTACTTTTTTAATATCGGACCATTTTCCTTTACACAGGGGTGGGTTTAAATTTAAAAAAAATAAGTAAAAAGTAGAACTTTTGAAATGTTACAAAAATACTCCGAGCATTAAATATATGTTAAATTAAAGGTTACAATAAATACTATAAGTTCAAAAAAAATGTGTTCTAACACCTTTTCTTCTAGGGGAAAATGGCCGTCAAATTTTAGGAAAAATGTTTTTTTAATGTAAAAATCACTGTTTAACAAGAAATATTTTAATGCTTAAAACTGCCATAAATGTTTGAAAAATAAACAATTTAAAATATTTATTTTTTATATTGAAACCTTATTTATTTTCCTTTTATTTGAAATCATTTTTTTGATATTTTGATCCGTTACCTACCCATACAGAGGGGTTCAAAATGGCAACATTATCAGCTTAATTTTTGAAAATGTTACGACAATATTGACACTTTTATATAAATCTAAAATTAAAGCGTATGTAATATACTTTAATATGAAAAAATAAATTGCAAACGTTATTTTACCTTCATGGTGAAAATAACTACCGTATTCAAGAATATGCTATTTTTGTATTAAAATTCTCAGTTTTGTATTTTATTTTATTTTAAAATCCTTACAAAAGAAGTTCAAAGATAAATATTATATAAATATAATTGACATAGCATATAAAGACAAACCTATTTAAATTTTTTGGCTTCTTTGAAGTCGAGAAAAATAACTTTGAAATTTGATCTAACTTAAATTTAATCAGAAATGAAACCAAGTAGGTGCAAAGGCGTCAAGAAAAAAACAAACTCTTGACGTAGGATTAAAAGTCGGAAATCACACAACCGAGTACTGAGACTGATGTTTGATAATGAATCTTAATGTGCGTTTGAGTCGACTGACCACGATCACCAGGTTCAATGGATTTAAGTAATTGTTGATATAACATAGTTGCATTGTTTATATAATTGTCAAACTCTTAGTCACTAGTGGTGTATGTACTGTCTGACTTCATTTTATTACTTTTTACGGTATTTTTTTTTAAAAATTGATAAAGTGACATACGTTATAAAGTTTTTATTAAAATACCTTAGTTCAATGACATAATAACAATTAATGAAATAAATAATATAATTTATGGCAATATAATCAAATTTAATAGATCATTAATATTTGTGCTTATTTTGATGACGTGTGATATTTTTTTATTTAAAAATGTTTTAATTCAAATAGAATTTTAGGTAAATGCTATTATAAAACATACTCGCGAGTGGATAAATATATTTATTTAAGCATTTTAAGCGAAGAATTACAGAACTTACAAATAACTTCAATATGGTAAGTCATATACAATTTACTAGTCATTAACATAATTTTAAGTCATAACCAATTTTATTATGTAGTTTTAATAAGATTAATTGAAAATATAAATTTATTACTTTTGATAATTGATACTATTGACTTCTGCAGAAATAGTTCAGAAGTTCTAAATAACTTTATGTTTTGACACGAAGAGAAATATAGCTGAAAAATACCTAATTGTTAGGGTAAAATGAATTGACATAGATCCTTCATAATTTGACATTTATTTGTGAAAATAATTTATTTGTTATTTGTGTGCCGAAACATACGTTTCTACCTTCTAGAACAGGCTGATCCAAAAAATGCTATTTATTATAATATGTCAAAAAACCTACTATAGTACTTTTTACACTAATATAGTATTAAAGAAAGTCACCCATTGATAACAATTCAATTAGTATTAGTTAAAGTTAATTCATAAATTTTATTTTTTTATTTTTTTATGTCAAAGCTCGTGATTCTACTTTACTTTGAGTCTATGTGGTGGGCGATCAGGTATTAAAGTTGTATGCGTTCTTTTAATTAAAGGGTTTAGGTTAAGTTTTAAGTAAAATTTAATATAGTGTAAAATTACATAAAATGACCGTTAACACGTTCGCCCCGACAAATTCTTTCCCGATTTTTAAACTTTTTCAAAACCCCGACGTGTACCACCGGTGGACACGGTTACTATGGTGATTGTACGCTATAAAATGGCATTGCGGAGTTTCTGTAAGTGTTATTTACTTTTGACCGAAATTTGATCCGTGCGCCACCGGTGGCCACGTCGGGGCGAACGTGTTAACTTATATTAATTATATATCATGAAGACAATATAAAGTCCGAAATTTATTTTTCTATAATATAGTTTATCACATAAGTTTTAATTTAAGATATATATAAAAGTGTCAAACTTTTCAGAACTATTTCAAGANTATATATAAAAGTGTCAAACTTTTCAGAACAATTTCAAGAGTTATTTTTTTGTGAAAAAGTTGTCATTTTACATCCCCCGTATGGGCATATTAAGTGTCAGATTTATAAAAAATATATACTTAATGAAAGGTAAAGATACCATGCATCTATATGAAAAAATTATATCAATTTGGTCATTTTTGAAAAATTTATGGCAATTTTAAGTAAAAAAAAAATTTTAAAATGTCAAAAATTTTCGATTTTTAGTTTTATAATTTTTTTTTGAGATTTCCCCGATGTATGGGAAACGAGGAAGCTTTTTTTCAATTTTTGAGGGTAATGTCTAAGACTAGAAACGATTTGTGATCTTTTGACGAATCGTTAAAAGAAATCGGTTCCGTGAGAACTGAGAAAAAGTGGTAACAGAAAAAAAAAAAAAAAAAACACATCATAGTAAGACCAATACCTCCTCAGCTTCGCATCGAAATTTAAAAACACATGTAAATGAAAAATATATCAAAAATTAAAATGAAACTCACAAACAATTAATTTTGAAACATATGTAGAAAAAAATGTTCCCGTATATTTCATAATTAAAATTATTTGTTGGGTGGCGGCATAATTAGGTTTGTATAGATTATATGACAGTAATTAACATCACTATCATGAAAAATACACATATTTTTCGACTTATCAATTATCAAGTACTTTTCTGTACATTCGTTATATTTTATTGTTATATTTGTTGATATTAACATTTTTATGCCTTTAGGAGTACGGTCAAGAAATATCTTGTAATAAAAATAAGATAACCAGCATCTTACCCCAAACCATATTTTAAAGTGATTATAACTCTGATACAAAAAGTTCAAAAATTATTATTAGCTTTTCTTAGTTAGATTATTTTCTACTTATTTTTATGTCATCAAATTTAAATAACAATGTGCAGATATTTAGCGTAGTTAGATAAAGCCCGTTCTAATGTAGGAGAGAGCGGGGCAAGCTGACGATTGGGAAAAATAATCTTTATGTATTTAAAGAAATGTTTGCGAAATGTGTATCAAAATATTTTTAAATATATTAATTAAACATTGACAAATTATTCAAAAACAGATTAAATTAACACATATGGTTTTGTTAAATCGCTTTTAAATATACCATTTTTGCAATATAATATTGTTTAACAACGTGAAATTTTCGACTTGAGCGTGAATAAATAACAGTTTATTTTATTAAAATAGCTAAAATACGAGGTATGTTCAATAAATACCCAGACAAAATTTATTCAAAATTATGTTTCAATCTTACAATCTATTTAAATGGATCACCTTCAAAATAGTCTTTTAGCTTCGATACAATGCTCCCAACGGTCTTGCCACTTTTTGAAACACCTTTGAATATCATCCATAGTTATAGACTTTAGCTTTTGTGTCGCGTTATGGATAGTTTCGTTGACGTCCTCGAATCTTTGGCCTTTGAGAATACTTTTTAGTCTTGTAAACACAAAAAATTCACAGGGAGATAAGTCGGGTGAATATAGTGGGTGAGGTAGCACTGGTATATGTTTAGATGCCAAATATTTATGAAGGAAAGTGCTGAATACGCAGGTGTATTGTCATGGTGCAAAAACCACGACTTCGATTTTCACGCTTCTTGCCTTTTATGGCGTACTTTTTCTCTTAATCTTTCTAGTAGTTGTTTATAAAACACTTGATTTACTGTCTGTTTCCTTTAAACTAAAAAAATCGAAAAAAATAATGAGCATTGCTTTAATGTTTATGTTTAATGTTTATTTCATCTTCTTATGAAACCCTCGTACTCATATCTCGAGAGAAAATTAAATTATATCATTTTATTCAATAAACACATAGTAACTCAATCATTCTCATGCTTATACAGGACCAACCAGTAACTAATTTTACTAAATCATTTTAATCGTAGCAATTATAGAAAACTTCCCTTTTACGTTTACATTCATTTTTGAGTTACTGTAAATATAAGAATATTTTCTGTAGAAGAGTATTTGAAAATCGAAACTCACTATTGAATTTATGATATTCTATTGAGTGTAATTGAAAAATATTTGAAAAAAGTGAAAATATTTACAAAGTGTCAGGCACATTTAATCCACAAAGTTTTAGAAAATTGGATAAAAATTCTCAGAAATTAAAATTTTGAACTTGGAATTACGTAAAACGAAAAATTTCTTCAGTTTTTAATGAGACTTTTAATAAACAAGAATCCTCAGAATTAAAAACAATAAAAACAGATTGAGAATTAAAAATAAGGAGGATTTATTTGAATCTTCAATTTCAATACGTTTAGAATTAGATATGATTCCTAATACTTACATCTGTATTAGGAATCATATAGACGCAATTGGAATAAGCTCTAAAATACTGGGTAATTTACTTATCTTTGAAAGGAATTTAATTAAAATATATTAAAAATGTTTTAATAATTTTTATTCGAAATTATTTATGTTTGTTGTTATATTTTGTTAACATAAAATAATATATTAATCTAAATAATTTTACATGTTATAAAGAATTAAAAAATTTTTTTTTGATAAAAGAAAACTAAAATAAACGAATATACTTTTTTTGGTTCTTATGAACAACACAAAGCTCTTTAAATTTTTAATTAGACCTCCTAAAATTTCCCCATCCGGTCTTTTGTGGTTGTTTGTAGGCCGATAAATTGTAATGTCACTAATGCATACCACCGATTGTCGACACCTGAGTTGTTGCACTCCATCGCGACCAGAGAACCAGTCTGGCGCTTATACTAAAGCGGTCCTATAACGGGTGGTGGTGTGTTTCGGTTTTGAGAGCCCTCATCTGAAATCCGTGATTTCTGTTTTTTTTTTTTTTTGTTTACTGTATAATTTTTGGTGTCCACAAGCTAATCAACTTCAGGAGAATGTATTTTTTGTAAGGATGAATACAAAAAAAATCTTAACCAAATTGCATATTAACCACACTATCTTTTGTATTGTAATATTGGTATATTAATTTACTTAATATTGCAATTAAAACTATATTCATGTAAATGTTTGTATTATGATTTTTTTTTACTTTCATACTGCAACTAGTTAAAATTATACTTATAAAATAAGTGCAGAATGTTTTAAATACATGTATATGTATCTAGTTACAAATATATGTCAAATTTAAAATAAGTTTTAATATTTATATAATCTATCTTAATCTAATAAAAACTTTTTTTATGTTAAATTCTCACTGGATATTATTTTTCAGAAAATGTACTTTGCAAATATCATATTATTAGTTGTTCTACAAAAATATGAAAAAGTACTAACCAGCTCTGATTTTCCTAGAGATACATCAATATCTACGAACTCCGATGAACCAGAAAGTAAAATACTTACATTTTGTAATTTTTAATTGAATTATAGTATTATAAACTTAATTTTAATTATTTCAATTAAAATATCATGTAAAATAAGATTCAGAAATTAAGAAAACAACTTAAATGCATTATTAATTTTATATTTAAATAATTTTTTATAATTGTCACCTTTAAACTCAATTTTTTTTTATCGATTAGTCGATGTAATAAACTACTAAACGTTTTGGCCCTACGAAAAATTTGTCGTTATTTTTTAATGTGTTTAATAACATTTGTTTAATTTTTAACTATGTAAAGTTCTACTTTTCTTATTAAATTAACTACCCAAATTCAATTTAATTTGTTAATTTTCTTAAGCCAGATTAAAAATGATTACGCCTTAAAAAAAATGTTCATGTTAAATTGTTTAAAATTAAATTGTTTAATATTTTGTAAAAAACTGTACGTAGGGGAGAGTGTTGTACCTTGAACTAATGTAAATATTTTAAAAAATATTGGGAGAAAAAATCTCATGGATGGAATTTACATCATTAGTCCTACTACAATAAATAATTTAGATAATGATAAGAAAAATGCGCGTATTTTTTTGATAAGTAGCAAACCATTTCTTATCACAAAAAAAACAATTTTAAAAATTTAAAACATATTTTGTTATGTTCTAATTTTTCAACTCAAATTGATAAGGTAAGTGTTAACCTATGTCAATTATTGTATTTAATTGAATGGTGTGGTCCTTTGTTATAATATAAATGTACAAAATGCCCAAAAGAACAATTATTTAAAATAGAACTTGAATGTACCTTGGACCAAAAAAAAAAAATTGTACCTTGGACCATCCATTAATTGTTCATAAATTAATATTTCATTACGAATTATTAATTAATTGCTTGTAGATTAATACATTTAAAATGCATAGAAGCAAACAAGGTATTAAAAGAGTATTACCCAATCAAATATTAAATAATTAACAACTTTTACATGAACATTATTTTAGCTTCGATGCGAAGTTGAGAAGGTATTATTTTACTAAGATGTGTTTTTCTTTTTTTTTGTGTGTCTGTTACCACTTTTTCTCAGCTCTCACCGAACCGATTTCTTTCAATGGTACGTCAAAAGATCACAAATCGTATCTAGTCAAAGACTTTACCCTCAAAAATTGAAAAAAAGCTTCCTCGTTTCCCATAAATCGGGGAAATCTCAAAAAAAAATTATAAAACTAAAAATCGCTAACTTTCGAAATTTTTTCAACTTTTTTTACTTAAAAGAGCCATAAATTTTTAAAAAATGAACATATCAATATAACTCTTTTTTATATAGATGCATAATATCATTACCTTTTATTTGGTATATTTTTTTTATAAATTTAACCCTTAACCTGCCCACAAGGGGGGGTTTAAGATGAAAACTTTTTCACAAAAAATTAACTTTTTCAACTTAACTTTTGAAAGTGTTCCGGAAGGTCTGACACTTTTATATATATCTTAAATTAAAGCTAATGTAATGTTCTGTATTATGCGAAAAAAAAATTTCGGAGTTTATTTTGTCTTCAAGGTGAAATGGCTACCGTATGCTATTTTTGTGTTAAAATTATCCATTTTATATTTTACATTTTTAACTTTATAACGTTATAAATCTTTGGAAAATGTCTGGATCAACACAATTTTTTTATGAGAAATAATAATTTTTAATAATCCGTTTTTCATTCGATATACTTTATCTGAATCAGGATATTAATAACGAACTAGTAGATCATGTTCCTTTTGGAATAATCCACCAATTTTTTAAAATTAAACACTATCTAAAGATTTGCATCGAAGCGTTTTTTTTTGATAGTGATTTTAATCACTGTCAGATATCATTATACTTGATCCAGCTATGCCATGTCACTACTGTGCCGCGATCCCCCTGTGCTGGGTTTTTTTAAATTTGAGTTAGTTTAAAAAGCCAATTTTATCATGCTACAAAAGCAACGAACAGTTGGGTAACACCTGTGTCTTACACGCTTAGGGTACGAGGTTCGAATCCGTCTGTACCTATGAATATTTTGCATTTTTTTTTTGAGTTAAAATAAAATTTTCAAATTATTTGATATTTATCTCATTTAGATTCAATAACTTCAATAAATATAAAGGATCTTATCACTATAGTCTCACCTCATGAGAAGAAATTTATATTCATATAAATATTATTTTACTATGTGGTACTTTTTGTGGCTACGATTTATTTTTCCAACCCTCACTTAACCTACTTTTTTCAACGATACGTCAAATGATTCATTTAAGTTTATGATAATTCAGTTAATGATTAGTTAAAGTTATTAATCTTAAAAATCGAAAAAATATTCCTTATTCAAATAAAAAGTAGCTTAACTAGCTTTTTCCATACACACAATTAAAATCAATGTTGCTATATAAATCATTAATTTAAAAAAAAAATGATTTCACCTGAATTTAATAATGGATCTTAACAATTATAATCAAATTTTATAACACACTCAATTATGTAAATAATTTTAACAACTTTTTTTTTTTAAATATAATAATTAAAATTAATTAAATTCTGAATATATCCATTGTAGAATCTTTTTAAACACCAAAAGTTAACTAGAAATGATTACTGTAATATTTATTTAAGTAATCTATTACGATAAAAGTGTAAAAAAATTGAACTTTTCTGATAAGTGTACTGTATATAGTAATTATAAAATTTCTTGATTGCATATTAATTTTAACAATTTCATTTTTTCTATTTAATAATGTCAATTTCAAACTTGCAAGTTGAGATAAAATTTATGGTAATTAATTCACTTTTTTTTTATTAAATCTTTCACTTTAAAGGACAAAAAAAGTAGGTTCAAATGATTACTTTTTACATATTAAAAATCAATATCAATAATTATTTGAAAACAATTAATTTTAAAAATTATATAATATATAATTAAAAGAATTACTAATCTGGGTATAATTAAGGAAATAGAAGTTGATGTTGTTTTTGTAATTATCTATCAATTTTTTTAAAATTAAACATTAACTACAGATTTGCATCGAAGCGTTTCTTATGATAGTGATTTTAATCACTGTCAAATTAAATCTACACTGGACCCAACTATGCCTTAACCCCACTGTGCTGAATTTTTTTTTAGTTGTGTTTTTTTTATAATAAAAGTTTATTTTTTAAACAAATTTTATTCAGTACATTTTTTTGATTCAAGTAAAATTTAACAAGTTATACGTAAAAACTGATTTTTACCCCTATTTATTAAATGTCAACTCTTCTGCGGCACGGGGAAAAATCATTGGACAATCACAAAACTTCACATAATGTATTTTTTTAACCTATAGAACAATCCTAGGGGGCATCCGGGCAAAAGAAAAAGACTTTGAAATATAAGAGGCACCTTAATGTGACATAGTTGGGTCAAGTATAACGATATCTGTTAGTGATTAAAATTACTATCATAAAAATCGCTTCGATGCAAATCTTTAGATAATGTTTAATTTTAAAAAATTGGTGGATTATTCTAAAAGCTACATGATCTACTATTTCCTTATTTATATCCTAATAACAATAATATATGAATAAATATATAAATTATAATAATCCATACATTTTTCAAAAAGTTATAGCGTTATAAAGTTAAATATATAAAAAATACAACAATATATAAAATAAAGTCCTACATTTTTTTTTACAAAGTAAAATATATTACATTAGCTTTAATTAAAGATATATATACAAGTATCAGACTTTCCGAAAGACTTTCTAAAGGTAAGTTAAAAAGTTCTATTTTTTATATGCATTTTTTAGATATGAATCCCCCTTGTATATAAGGAAATGGTCCGATTTAAAACAAAAATATGTCAAATGAAAGATGTATATAAATACTACTTCTCATAAAAAGATTATATCGATGCATACATTTTTCAAAAAGTTATAGCATAATAATGTTACTAAAAATAATGCTACTTACAAGCTATATGATCTGCTATATCCTTATTAATATCTTTATTAAGATAAAGTATGTCGAATGAAAAAGAGATATAAATATTATTTCTCATAAAAAAAGTGTTGATCCATACACTTTCCAATAAGTTATAACATTATAAAGTAAAAAATGTAAAATTAAAAATCGAAAATTTTCAGACAAAAATAGCATTCGGTAGCCATTTTTATCATGAAGACAATATATAGTCAGAAATTTTTTTTCTATAACATAGTTTATTATATAAGGTTTAATTTATGATATATATAAAAGTGTCAGACTTTCTGGAACACTTTCAAAAGTTAAACTCCTTTATAATGTACTATACATACACATAAATATTATTTATACCAATGTAGGTTGTATAGCATAATTGTAGGTACATATATGTAGGTACTTCTACGAAATATTCGGTAATACCCATGATTAAGGTATGATAGTTTCGATTACATATTGTGATAATGTTTTGTTTATTGGTGATTGTGTACTCGTGTCGACCGTTACGTTTATTTTTTCCTTCGCTTATTTTAAAAACAGTGTAAAATGACAACTTCGGTTAAACGTATGAAAGTGACAGTAGCCATGGAAAAAAAACTCCAAGCTTTATTTCGTATTTATGCTGGTGTATTACTAACAAAAATCGCGCAAGAGTTAGGAGTGGGTAAACAAACCGTTTCTGATTGGAAGAAAAATCGAATAGAAATTGAAAATGTTTGTGTCAAAATGGTGAGCGCAGACAGTTTAGGTAACAGACACACGTTAAAAAAACCAAACTACGAAGCTTTAGACGAGGCCTTGTACATTTGGTTTTGTCAACAACGTGAACAGGGCCTTCCGTTGTCTGGTGTAACTTTACAAGCTATCGCGATAAAATTTAATGAACAATTGAAAGGGGATACTACATTTACTGCTAGTGTAGGATGGTTGTCACAGTAGAAAAATCGACATGGCATTCGTGAACTTGGTGTAAGTGGTGAAATTTTATCAGGTGATAATGTTGCAAGTGAAGACTTCAAAAACAAATTTGAAAAGTTTGTTAGCGTTCAAAACCTAAGGCCTTGTCAAATGCTAACGAAACTGGGTTGAACTACAAAATGCTCTCATAAAAAACATTAGCCTCAAAACTTGATTCTTTAGCCAAAGGATTCAAAGTGAAAAAAGAACGAATAACTTTATTTCCTTGCAGCAACGCTTCTGGTGATTTAAAATTTCCACTTTTGGTGATCGGGAAATCAGCTAAGCCTAGTGCTTTCAAAAACGTTAATATGAGTGCACCTTCAGCTCAATACTCTTCACAAAAATCTGCTTGAATGAACGGAAATATTTTTAAAAATTGGTTTTTTTGAGAAATTTGTGCCTACAATAAGGGAATTTTTGAAACAGAAAAAACTTCCAAAAAAAAGTGTATTGCTTATAGACAACCCTAGTGAAAATGAATTACGAGATGGTGAAATTTTCGTGATATTTTTGACGCCTAACGTGACGTTATTGATACAATCAATTGATCAAGGTGTGATTGAAACGACAAAACGACTTTACAGAAAAAAGTTGATCGTGTTTTTTTTAGAGCAACAAGAAGCGAACCCGTTAGTTAACTTTATGGATCTTTTAATAAAGTAACAATAAAAACTATTCTTTATTTAGTCACAGAAGCGTGCGAAGAAATTAAACAAGAAACACTTCAAAAAAGTTGGAAAAAATTGTGGCCTAATATTTCTCCAGAAAAACAGGACAAGATGAATTAACTTTTAATGAAGACATTGCTTTTATTCAAGTTTTTAAAGAGTTGAAAGGTTGTGCTGACGTGGAAGAAAATTATATTTTTGAATGGATAAACAGTGACACCGATGTTGGTCATCAGGTTCTTAGTGAAGATGACATCGTAAATGCATATATTAAAAACACAAAAATTCACAGTTCAGAAAATGAAGATGATGGTACAGATCAATCAACAGGTCCAACACATGGTGAAGCCAGTGGAATACTGGAGCAGTTGATGACTTACTTCGAGAAACAAAGTGAAACATCTTCTACTGAGTTACTGACTTTAAGGTACAGCGAAATTATGTTATTCTTCACTAATACAAAAAAATATCACGGATTTTTACAAGTGAGTCCAGTTTTATTTTCTTCTAACGTTAAATTTTAAAAAAATTTTCTAATTTTTAATAAATTTGTATTGTCATATGACCACATAATAATAAAATGATGTAATGTAAAATTGTAAATAGAATTAATTTTGAATTTGTATAAAAACATAAAGGTGTTTTTTGTAAATATAAGTAAGTTAAAAAAACGTTCTTCCTTTAAATCCGGATTTTCGATAATCCGGCTAAAGTCCGAATCATCTAGTCCGAATTAGCGAGACTCTACTGTATAATAATAATTATACTGTGTTGGAAAAATTACTGCATTTTTTCTTCATAATAAAAGTAGTGTTGTCATTTAAAAATCTAAAATTGATACAAATTTTAATAATATGAAATGTTGGTAGAAATTTAATTTTTCTTGTGAAACAACCCATCAAAGATCCATAATAATTAAAAAAAAATTCTTTATAATAATTATAATTTTGAGATATTATGTGAGACATAGTTAGCGAATCACTCTCTATATAAAAAATATGATAAAAATAAAGGGATTAAAAAAGCACTCTGGGAACACCATATGATGGATAAAAATAACAGAAATGTGCGCTATTAACAGAGATGAATTGAGGATGGTCTAACATTTATGAGTTTATCCAAAACAATAAAGGACTTTTAACCTATAAACTATTAAAATTTACAATGTTTATAATAATTCTAATTTTCATAAATTATTATTTTTTAGATTGTGCAATATGTCAAGAAATACCTATGGAAGATATATTTAAAACTGAATGTTGTAAAAAGAAATTCCATTTTATATGCATGTATGATTGGTCAAAATATAGTAATGAAAAAGTTTGCCCTTTATGTAATGGCAAATTTGTGGCAGGTATGGAATCTTTTAATATATTTAAATTTACTCTTCAGAAAAATATCAACCTATTTTTAATTTGTAAAATATACATTTTTGAATTTAAGTTTTATAAAGAATTTTCATATAATACAAATAGTTGCATAGTTTTATATATTATAAAATAATTAATGTTATAAAATATTTATATAATTTTTAAAAAATTGATCCTATCTACAAAAAAAAATAATTTTTAACACGCTTATATTAGTTTCACCTGCATGTATGTATGTATGTTTGTAACTCTCCAAACGCCACGCGTTATCGCATATTCCGTCGTCTAGACTAGACTGTCATAACGCATTCACCCCTCCCCACGCCTCGCTCACCACACGACGGCACACTATTCCTATAAAAATTTATTTTTAGTTATCGTACCCGTACACGCGTGCTTGTCATCAATATTATATATATATAAACAAATTTTTATTTTGACTGACCAATACCGCCCGCGTCTAATGCGCCTTACGTATATATATTTATATATTCCTACCACCGTTTATACCTCAGGTATAACGTTAGTCCGACCCGCCCGCCCACAAAATACGGTTATACCTAGTGCATGATACGTTTACGTACTTAAGTTGCATTATTTGTATATATATTCTAATTACTATTAAAATTTATATATTAACACGATTTATTCTAATTAAGAGATATAAAGTATTCATTCCGATTACGAGGGATGATTCCCGTATCGTCATTTTTCGTCACTACCTCCATGTTCCGGGAGTGGGTAATTTACGCGCCTGCTGCTTTCCTTGGATGTGGTAGCCGTTTCTCAGACTCCCTCTCCGGAATCGAACCCTCATTTCTCGTTACCCGTTACAACCATAACTACTATCATAACTTGAAACTAAAAAGTACAAAATAAATATAGTTTAAAAAAACTAAAAAAACACGCTTTTAAAGCACATCGAACTAAAAAGTTAAAAATAATTTTTAAAATAAGCTTAAAACAATAATGAACGAAAAATACTAGTATTATTGTAATAAAAGCGTGGGTGCTTTGTGCCATATTTTTCGTATATTGAGCGCCCGACGCTTTTATTACAATAATACTAGTATTTTTCGTTCATTATTGTTTTAAGCTTATTTTAAAAATTATTTTTAACTTTTTAGTTCGATGTGCTTTAAAAGCGTGTTTTTTTAGTTTTTTTAAACTATATTTATTTTGCTATAAAGTTCAATTACTCATAGAAGTCAAAAAATTGGAACATCAATTAACTTTAATCTTATATTAAATTTAACAAGCATTAATTTGTTATAGTTTAGAAGAATGCGTGTTTTTTTTGATAATTTTAAATACAACGAAATCAACCATTTTTTGAGTTTTTTTCAAGTTAAAGAACATTTTATACATTTAAAATAAGTTTAAAGAAAGCAGGCTATTCGGAACATTTTAAAAATTAAAAAGAAAAGATCTTCATGCATTTTTTTATTTTTACCTGAACTATGTTACGTGATGAAATTTAAAAGAAGTATAATTTCATTAAGTTAATATTCATCACTAATAAAAATTTCATTATGATCTGTTATCAAGAATGTCTTTCATTATGAATTTAAAATTAAAAAATTTAGTGCTGTCGGAATCCAGAGTAGTGTATATAAAAAATTTATTTAGATTAATATTTATTGATATTTGACATATTTGGTATTTGGGATTGAAAATACTCTTTCAAAAACATTGCAATACATTTGAAACAAATTAAAAAAAATATCACATTTATCAAATATTACATTAATTTTGATATAAAAGGTTGATAACTCATAAAAAACAAGCTTTTTTTCTTTATATTAAACAAGATTCAATTTGAAATTATTAAGATTATTGCGAGTATTCTGTTAATATGAAATATACTACAAAATAAGATATTCTTACTCGAATTTTAGTTTAGATTTTTGGCTTCAAAAATAATCCATTATTATTAGAAGTTAAACTTCTCGAATCCAAGTTCACGGATAGTTTTTCTTAGTCATTCATTGCTATAATTTAATGTAGGTTTAAAGAAGTGAGGTTTTATAAAACATTATCAGAAAAAAACCATGCCCTGCACAGTAGGACCACGGCATAGTCGGGACAAGCGACGATGTATATCTGATAGTGATGTTAATCACTATCATGATAAAACGTTTCAATGCAAATCTGTTAAATATTTTTAAAAGATTAATTTAAATAAATTTTAAACTACAATGTTACTAATAAAATGCCTACAAAAATTGTTCAGTGGATTGTTTATTTTTTTAATTGGGATTTTTTTACTTTGACGGCAAATTTACGCTTATAAAACTTTAATTTGGTATAAGTTTGAAGAAAACAAACATCCTGGAACACTTTAAAACATTGAAAGTAAATTTTTTATTTAGGTTTTTTTACTTTGAATATTAATTTTTCATAAAAGATCAATCATCGGACAATTTTTTTTATACTTTATTACATTTTAAAATCTTTAATATGATAAACGTAAAAAATGGTCAGACTTTACAAAACATTTTGAAAAATTGAGTGCGTTAGTGGTTTTTTTCAAAACCTTCATGTACCAAGGCTTTTGCGTTTATCTTTGCTTTTTTATAAAAAACATCCCAAAAAAAAGTATTATATCACTATACACTATTAAAACTTCATTAAAATTAGTGTTTTTGCAGTTTTAAAATGCAAAAAAAAAATTTTTTTTAATAGTGATTTTTAGGGTAACGTTATTTTCAAATATTTTTTAAATTACTAAAATTTAAGCCTTTTTTCAATTTTTGGTAACTGAAGGTTCATTTAAGCTAAAAAAATTGTATTATGATTTTTAGCAGCAGCTTGGTTGAGTCCTAGTCAAATAACTTGACCACTTTTAAACACCTAAACTTTAAATAACTAAAGACAATCAAATTTTTGAATAATAGAGCAAACAAAATGATTTAATAAACTTAAATAAATTTCTTAATTGTAATTTTTTTTTTTAGTATGTAAAATATGTAATAGTGATTGTGATGTAAATGATGATGTAACTGAACTTGAGTGTTGCAAAACTAAGACACATAAAAAATGTATAGATTATAGATTGTCAAATACATCAATTACGTGTCCTAATTGTAACGTAGAATTAGAATCGAGTGAGTATTTGATTATTTTATTCAAACTTAGTTTTTGCATTATTATAACTATTATTTGCTTCAATACCTAGTTGAGAAGCTATTGTTTTCACATTGTCATATTTTTTATTTTACTAATATGTGTCTGTATACGCCATTACTCGAAATATAATGCATCAAAATATCACAAAACGTATATAGTTGAAGCTATTAACACAATAATTTTGAAAAATTGCACTTTTGAACAAATTGCAATTGTTATAAAACAGTCTATGATGATATTTTAACTTTAATGGGAAGCTGTAAAGTATTAATTTTACTATGATTTGTTTTTTTCTTTTTGTGTGGTCTATAAAAATGTTTAGCTCCCACTGGACAGGTTTTTTCAAAAATACACCGAAAGATCAAAAATCTTAACTAATGTAAGACATTACACTCAAAAATTGAAAAATTTTCTCTCGTTCTCCATTACGGCGACTATTCTTCTATATGTTAAAATTACCGTTATTCGTATAAGTTTTACGTCATTTTATTAATTAAATAGTAAACGTATTATAGAGATTTCTAAGAGACCGAAAACCAGATATATTTAAAAGTATATCTAAGAAATTTTAAGGCTGCTCTTTCTAAAAAAAATTTCTAGTTTCCAATGGCTTATGTTAAATTACAATTTCAATGTCATGTTTAGGATATTAATTAACTGAAGAAGTCAGAATAATCGAATTAAGAAAGTGAACTTTCTCCTTTTATTTATTGATTAAAATCACTATCATATAAACGCTTCGATACAAATCTATTGATAGTGTTTAATTTTAAAAAAATTGGTGGATTATTCCAAAAGCTACATAATCTGCTATTTCCTTATTAATATCTTGATTAAGATAAAGTATGTCGAATGAAAAAGAGATATAAACATTATTTCTCTTAAAAAAAGTGTTGATCCATACACTTTTCAATAAGTTATAACACTATAAAGTAAAAAATGTAAAATATAATATCGAGAATTTTCACATAAAAATAGCGTTCAGTAGCCATTTTCACCGTGAAGATAATATAAAGTCCGAATTTTTTTTTTCCATAATAAATTATATTACATAAACTGTAATTTAAGATATATATAAAAGTGTCAGACTTTTCGAAACACTGTCAAGAATTATTTTTTTGTGAAAAAGTTGTCATTTTACATCCTCCGTGTGGACAGATTTATAAAAAAATATATACTAAAAGAAAGTTAAAGACATCATGAATCTATAAAAAAAATTATATTGATTTGGTCATTTTTGAAAAACTTATGGCAATTTTAAGTAAAAAGAAATTTAAAAAATGTCAAAAATTAGCGATTTTTAAATTTGTAATTATTTTTTTTGAGATTTATGGAAAACGAGGAAAATTTTTTCAATTTTTTAGGGTAATGTCTAAGACTAGAAACGATTTGTGATCTTTTGACGTATCATTGAAAGAAATCGGTTTCATGATAGCTGAGAAAAAGTCGTAATAGGCACACAAAAAAAAAAACACATCATAGTAAAACCAATACCTTCTCTACTTTACCACTTTAAGTATAACTACTTTAGTAGAGAATCAATACAAAATATCGTATAATTTTGAGGAATTATTAGTAATGTTTTGCATAGGAACTGAATACTTATCTTGTTCTTAATTATTTTAAATTAAAGATCATTAATGTAAATTATGAGTAAAAAAAATATCCAGATACATCAACCGGTTGTGTCTGGAATCATAATTAGATTGAATTTGGGGATTTTAGACAAAATCGGTCCTTTAAAAGCTAAGAATTCTTAAGCACCTACATAAAAAATGATTAATTACATTAGGTTAAAACCAATATTTTCTCAGCTGCACATCAAAGCTAAAGAAATTATCATTTTGTTAAAAATCAAAATTTAATTTTAAAATAATTTATATTTTTAAGTTATTAATGGCTATTAATAAGTGATGTATTTATTTTTAATAGATAAGATCTAAATAAAAAAATGTGTGGTATATTTTTTCAGATTATGACGGTAAGTTGCTAATTTTTATTTACGTCATCTAAGTATTTATTGTAAATAACACTTAAATTTTACTAGTAATCTGTGATTTAAAGTCAATGATAATGATATTTAATATCATTAAGCTATGTCTTCTGCTGTGCTTTCATTTCAGCTCACTAGTCCATAATCATATTGGTACTTTTCAGAAAAGAAAATGAATTCTATTCAAAAATTGGATTTACTAATCCATAAACTCATTGAAATTAATAACAGAGACCCCCTAAAAATAAATGTTATCATCCTTTACTCCTAATTAATAGTTAATCAAAATCATAAAAGTAACCATTTATATCAATACTGTGTTATAGTATAAATTTATATTAAAATGCAATCTCTTAATTTATTGATGGTCTCATACACAAATGAGAAGATTAGATCAAAACTCACATACGTCAAAAAATACCAAAAAGCTGAAAAAAATTAACCATTAAAAAAAAAAATTAATTTTTAATTATTATGAAAAATAATGAAAATTTTTTTAAACTTATATAACAGCTATATTCTAGTCTACTTAAATTAATTTTTTTATCGCTAGCCACATAAATATAACAAGCAAAAAAAAATGATTTTAAATTTACTAAATTATTGAATATATTATTTAAATAGTTTTAATGGTTGTTGTATTACCATCCATGATTTATTTCGGGCATTATGTTTACTCTATATGATAATGAATCAAAAAAAAAAAACGATTTTACTTCTATTTAGTAGTAGTACTTTTAAACAATGACAATTTTATTGAAGTGTTGACAACCATTTTTAAATTTTTTATTTAGAAAATTTGTCAAAACTTATGTTTGCTTTAATATTTATTTTTATTATAACTTTTTACTCATTTGTGTTAATTAAACAAAATATTAATTCTCCCGGATAGTATTAAATGGTATACTTATATCTGACGGAGAGACCTATACAAATTTACAAATATCTACTAAATGCTTGTCTAAAAATTGATTCCATTATCTTTGCACATAATGGCACGGTGGCTGTGAATTCCAAAATCGTTTATGTATGCAAGTAGTAAATGTGTCAACGTTATAAGTCTAATAGGCGGTACATTGGTAAGCACCGACTCTAGAGATTCTGTATATATTGTGTGTATAATATACGCACTTTATACATATACACTGTATATGTATAAAGTGCGTAAAAATTAGTAAAATTAATGAAGAGAGTATTGATCTATTGCTTTATCGTTCTTTACTCAAATTATAAATTATAAATAATTGGAATAATAAATATTGATTTACTTCGTATTTTGCAGCAAAATGTTGTAATCCAAAGGCAATTCGACAAACCTTTCGATGTTTTAATTTTATTAACTTCGATATTCTAATTCGTACCCTATATTTAATAATTATATTGTTCGCAATTGATTCAATAAGATAAAATCTTTATTTTAATTACTTTTTTGTTAGAAAATTATAATAATAAATCAATACAAATTCTTTCGTATACAGTGACGAGCAAATGTGAACACTAATGAGAAAATTCTAAAAAAGGGTTATAAAATGTTTATAACACATATGTTTTAAATTATTCAAAATTGCATATGTATTTGGAAAACAAAATTGAAGCTCGAATTTTTTCAACAATTCCAGGATTGCGGTCCGACAAGCTGCTTCACGACGACCCAAAAATGTTTGAGTTTTACGAACCGTCTCTGCCAAATTTTCACCATTTTTATAGTGAATTTTAATAATTTCAATGCGTTGTTGAAGCGTGTATCGTTCCATTTTTATTAATGGCGTAGTTTCTATTTGTCAAATGTCAAAAAATAACAGCTTCAAAAGTTACATCTACCGAAGTTTGAGGCTCTCGACAGTCTTTTTCTAGAACCAAGACTTTCAGTCAGAGCAGTATCTATTGATTTTGGTTTCATTCGACCATATTACCTTCCTCCAGTCTTGTTCTGTCCAATGTTTATGATCTTTAGCAAACTTTAGCCTAGCCTTCATATTTTATTTATTCATAATTTATTTGGAAATTGCGGGTATTTTCATTTTTTTGGCACACACAAATATTTATTCCTTAAAAACTCTCGAAGCTTTTTTCACTTTTTTCCCGTGTGTTGTTGCAATATATTGGCCATTGAAGATGAAAATGCTTCTCCCGTCTGTAAAAAGTGAGCAAGTCTTCGCCTATCTTGCGAGGTAGTACACTTAGGTCTTCCTTTTAGTCGGGCTGCAGCGTTAGGACAACCTTTATTTTTTATTTTTTGCACTGCCGCTTGGCTGACGCCACACTGNTTTGCACTGCCGCTTGGCTGACGCCACACTGTCGAGCCATTTCTCTGGTTGATAGACCCGATTATAGCATCGAAACAATTTGTTTCGTTTTTTGAGGAGTAATTTTCATGTTGGTTCCTTTCACTACGAAGACTGGTTCATACTCATTAAAATAAAAGTTTCATATTTTCTTTGTAATAGAAAGAAATGTAAATAATTTAAAAGTAAAAAATCTCTTTTCTCTAGACGCCTAAAAATAACAAGTCAAGAACACGCACTCCGCTTTACGTTTTTATATTGTTTTAATAGCAAGAGCAAAAGCGAGTATTTTTAAATAAATGAACTCTTAGGCCTTTTATCTTTTACGTGACTATTTTTTGCACGTAAACTTTTGTTTTAATCCCTAGAATAAGGATTGTGACTGATGATAGTTATAGATTGGAATTCGATAAAGGCAAACAAA